>NC_081409.1:829020234-829236734 GCF_030272615.1 Cryptomeria japonica
AAAAAGAATTTTATTTCCCCAATCATAGACATTTCAAATTCTTCCTGCATCTTATTAGCAAACTCCTTACACAATCCATCTTCTCCTCCAAAAATGATATCATCAACAAAAACTTCAATAACCAAGATGTCATCATTAGTCACTTTGAAATATACATTTCTGTCAGCATTACCTTTAGTGTAACCAAGCTTCAAAAGATATTTGTCCAATCTAGCATACCAAGCTCTAGGAGCTTGCTTCAATCCATATAAAGCTTTCCTTAACCTGCAAACCATATCTTTGTTATTTGTTAAAGAAAATCCATCAGACTGCTCAATGTAAACTTCGTCTTCAAGATCACCATTTAGAAATGCACATTTAACATCCATTTGATATAATTTATAGTTCTTGTGTGTTGCAAATGCAAGAAATAGTTTGACTGCCTCAATTCTAGCTACCGGTGCAAAGGTTTCATTGTAATCAATTCCCTCTTTCATAACTTTAATCCAATGTTTATCTTCACATGCCTCAGAAATAGATATTGGTTCAATTTGAGAAATTAAGCATACCTCTTCATTCCCCAATCTTCCTCTTGTCATTACACCTTGATACTTATTCCCAATTATCTAACTTTCAAAGTGATTCAATCTTACATACCTAAGTTTATTCACTTGTTGTTGTTCTTCAGTCACTGTGAAATTCTCTAATGATGCTGGTGTGACTGTATCTACATTCTGTATTGGTGCACTTAGTGTAGGTTCATTTATGATCATCTCAATTGCCGGTTCAGAATCTATAGACCTTGAATTACCTCTGAATTGTTCATCTATCTTCACATTTGCACTCTCAATGATTTTCTGCAATCTTTTATTAAAACATCTATATTCCTTTCTCTTAGATGAATAACCAAGAAATATTCCTTCATCGCTTCTAGGACCAAATTTACCAACATACTCATCTCTCCTAATATAACATTTGCTTCCAAATATTCGGAAATATTTAAGAGCAGAAGTATTACCAAACCATAGTTCATGAGGAGTCTTACCTCTTTCACCTTTGATGTGAACTTTATTGAAAGTGTAAACCGTTGTATTCACTACTTCTCACCAATACACATGAGGTAGGTTTTCTTCTGATATCATGCTTCTAGCTGCATCCAGAATAGTTTTGTTCTTTCTTTCCACAACTCCATTCTGTTGGGGTGTCCGAGGTGCTGATAGCTATCTTCTGATTTCATTCACTTCATAGAATGTATTAAATTCTTTAGATGTGAATTCACCTCCTTTATATGATCTTAAACATTCAATTTTCTTACCAGTTTCATTTTCTACCATTGCCTTGAATAGTTTGAATTTCCCAAAAGCTTTTGATTTCTCCCTGAGAAAAGTAACCCAACACATTCTAGAATAATCATTAATGATTAGCATAAAATATCTATCTTCTTGTAGACTTCTAGTTCTTGTCGGGCCACATAAATCAATGTGAATTAAATCAAGAACATTATTGGATTTCTCTGGAATACTCTTAAAGGTTGTTCTAACTTTCTTTCCAAATTGACATTCCTTACATACCGGATTGTGAGGTTTTATAATTTTAGGTAAATCCCTTACTGCCTTAGTTGTATTGATCTTTACAATGCAATCAAAGTTGACATGACAAAGCCTCTTATGCCATAACCAACTTTCATCAACATGTGCAATCAAACATGTCTTCTCATTGTTATTCAAATGAAAGATATTACCTCTAGTTTGGTTACCAGTTGTAATTTCCAAACCAGTTATGTTCAAGATTTTGCATTTACCATTCTTGAATTTTAACTGAGATCCCTTTTCAACTAATTGACCAACACTCAAAATATTATGCTTCAAACCTTCAACATAATAACCGTTGCCAGTATTGTGCTTACCATCAAAAGATATAGTGCCTTTTCCTCTAATCAAACAAGCTTTATCATTCCCAAATCTTACTACACCTCCATTGTATTCCTAAAAATTTAAGAATTTACTTTTATCACTAGTCATATGATGTGAACATCCAGAATCAATGATCCGTTCATCCTTTTCTTTAATTTTAGCTGCTAGGGTCTGCTCTACTGGTTGTACAATAGGTGTCGGTTAATCTTCTATTATTGCAACAAAAGCCCATCCATTGTCTGTCAGTTCCTCATTAGAATCATCAGTAACTCCTTCATCAACATAGTAACATGATTTGTCTCTATTCTTCTTAAATCTGCATCTCTGATATTCAGGGTTAGGCTTATATGTTCTTTAGCTTCTTCTCTCAATCTTGCATGTCTATCAGAACACCTAGATACCATATGGCCAAATTTATTGCAGTTAAAACATTTAAATGGTACTTTACCTTCATACTTACTTCTAACTACACCTTTAGGCATTTTTCTTGCAAATAGTGCTTCAAGTTCTTCTAGTTCTTCATTTTCCTTTCTGATGTCTTCAAGTTCTTTTGCATAAAGTATTTTCCAATCAGATTTCTCTGATGATGATGACACTGTAGATGATGATGCTTTGAAGGCTAAATCTATCTTAATTGTAGCAATAGGACCAAATTCCTCAAGCTCAAAAGCTGAAAGTTTTCCAACCAAAGTATCTCTAGATACTAATGTATTAGGCATTGTTCTCAATTCATTAATAGCAGTTACTTTCATTTTGTATGCCGGTGGCAATGCTCTTAAAACTTTAGAAACAATCTCATCTTCACATAAGGATCCTCCACAACATTGTATACCCAAAACAATTTCATTAACTCTTTCCATAAAAGCAGAAATTCTCTCATCTTCTTCCATTTTTCAGATTTTCATACCTGACCCAGAAGCATTCCAGTTTTGCAATTTTGATAGTGGTATTTCCTTCATTCAATGTCTCTAATTTATCCCAAATAGCTTTAGCAGTAGATCGGTCTGATAATCCCATGATTTGTTGATCTAAAAATGCACTCAAAAGTGCTTCTCGTGCTTTGCAATCATTCTCCTGATCTTTAGCCAAGGTTGGTGGATTAGGTTGACTATGTGTAGGACCAATATAGCCATTCTTTGTAACATCCCATATGTCTCTTCCAATGCAATTCAGATGTCTCTTCATTCTGATCTTCCATATACCATAGTTAGTTCCATCAAGTTTCAGATTGTCCTTCCTGAAAAAGTTAGTTGCCATAGAATCTCCTCAAGCTATTAAACTTCTACAAAAAGAGGACTTAGCTTTGATACCAATTGTTAGGACCTGGAGGCAACTGAGGGGGGGGGGAGGTGAATCAGCTGTCTATTAATTTCAACCCAAATATAACTTAATCAAACTAGATGCATAATACCAGTAAACCAAACTTAATGTCGGTTGACAATTTAACAGTTAATAACAATACCGATGAAGCTTAATTCATGAAATAGAAAGAGAAACAACATCCACAACACAAAACACAAATATTTGTACGTGGAAACCCTGTAAGGAGAAAAACCATGGTGGGAGACCTTACCCACAATTAGATGATACTACTGCAAATAGTATGTGTGTACAAATGGGGTCTGCACATGCAGAAAGGCCAACTGCCTAGAGCTCACTTCTTAAGTGAGAGTTGCAATGAGTACAGTAGGATGGTTAAATCCTAGATAATGTACTGCTCAAAATAGCATCTTCTTATGCTGGATTCAGTACCAGTTAAGCTTTGATTATCTCCTTCAAACCTTCCTTGAATCTTCAAATGATGTCTGCATGAGTTGCTCTACTTATATTCGTATATACCAAATATCACAACCTTACCATACCATATTACATTCCACTACCTAATCTCACAAATGAGATCTTACATATATACCAAAACCTAAGACCAAATGTGTAGGTCGGCTCACTAAGAATATTACAATTAAATCAATTACAAATGAATCAATATGTGATGCATCATGTTGGCTCAATGCATTTACAATAATAACCAATCAAAAAATCATCTCCATAATGTGTTGTTCTGATCTAGAATACATAACGCATGCCTGTCCATAACCTAGACCAGTATGCCGGTAACAACAAATATACCAAGTCGATTAGACCAATAACCAAATCACCAAAACAAGTGTCCAAACCATGTCTTCAACATAACCAAGTAATCTCCAGATGATAATAGATCATCGTCAGTGCCAGTGAACAATATAACCTGGCAGTGAACCAAATACCGGTGACTATGCATAAGTCACTGAACATGCCGGTGAACATAATGTGCTGGTTCAACATAACCAAAGATTTCGAGAAAGATAAGTGTTGATAAGTGTTGAGATCAATGACAAAACCAATGCAATACATCCATGATACTGACACTACCTTGCATTAAAATTTGACTCGGATTGAATATTGTTGTATTG
Organism: Cryptomeria japonica; assembly: GCF_030272615.1. Lineage (NCBI taxonomy): Eukaryota > Viridiplantae > Streptophyta > Pinopsida > Cupressales > Cupressaceae > Cryptomeria > Cryptomeria japonica. The sequence goes on from NC_081409.1 coordinate 829,024,577, forward strand.
GAATTGATCAGAAATGACATGAATACCATCTCAAGATTTTGGTTTTGGGCAAAAAAATTATGGTTTTCTAGGTTTATATCAATTGTTAATACAATATCATTTATGATATGGTTTGTTTTATTTTAGAATAAGGTTGATGTGGAAATGATTTCAAAGTTGTTGAATTATATTTTTACAATTGTATTTCATCTAGCATTCTGTATTTCAAAGCTATAGAATTGTGTTTCATAATTACTTCAATATTTTGTGTAGAACTTTAAGTTGAATGGTCATATCACACAAGCTCACCTATCTTGCAACTAAATCCGTATCATTTGGATTTAGAATTCAATGCCTACAAAAGCTAGTAATGTGGACGTGCTCACGTGTATGTGTTTTTTCATGCCAGTGTTGCTGTAACTGTTTAGCTTTTGACACCCCTCTCAATGTAGCTCATTTGGATTTGGAATTCAATACCTATAAAAGCTAGTAATGGAGAGATGTGCTCACTTGCATGTGTTGTTTAATGCTACTCTTGTTGTAAATGTTTAGCTTTTATTTATGTTCTCTACAGCTCAGCTAGTCTTCGCCTTGACTAGACCTTCATGTGATGAGTGCAAATGGAAGAAGATAAGGGTAGATCTCTGGATAAATTCTAGTTATGTTGCTTTTGAAAAACATTTGGGCCTTTTAAGGTCTCTTTTATGTTTGTGGCAATGATAAAAGAAAAAAGGCAGAGGGATGTAGTTTGGGTTGTAATTGTTAAAAGCAACCAACATATACTTTATACAGTGTTAATTACAGTCATTTGAGAATTTATAGCATTTGCTCCTTGATTTTATTCAAGACTCGATTTTGTCTTTTAGTGTTCTTTCTTTCAATCTTCTTTCAATATTAGAACAAGTATAGAGTCATTAGTCCTAGATTTATTACTTATTACTAAAATCTATCAGAACATTTGAGTTTGACAAATTGGTATATCAAATTCATATACAACATTTCAAAATTTTAATATTCATATAGAATATTTCAAAATTTTAATAATTCAAATTAATCTGTCACCTCCTTCCTATTATGATGTCACTGCTTTATTGTCTTTATGGCAATGTTTTCTGAGTTATTTCCATATGATGTATAATTATGGATAGAAGCACATCAAAGAGAGCACAATGAAGGCATGAAGACTTTCTACTAGATGATTGGAGCTTTGCATTCAATAATATAGAGATTACATGGCAAGTCCAAACCTCGCTCAAACAAAATTACCACTCTTTGGGCAGAATCTTCGCTGCTCTGCAGCTCTTGTTCATATTGTATTGCATCAATTCATCTTTTATATTTTCATTTTAGTCAAATTGCAATAGGCAGATCCACGAGTACCCTTTTTTTCTCTTGTTTTATTTATTTGAAGTCGTCACATGACATCCATGACTAATTCTAGTCCTTATCTCTATTCATTTATCCAAATAAAGGTCCTTTTTTCAATGTTGTATAATAATTTCAATTATAGATATACGTAATTTTTCAGAAAGAAATATATCTCCTCCCACGCCTTCCCGAGAAGATTACGCCACGTGGCTCCATAAAAATAGAAAATGTCAAAGTGGAATGGGTTTAATTATTAGGAAACTGAATTGCTCATTGGCAAAAATTATCTTATTATAAATTCTGCTCGTATGTCTCCATGAAATCTGCTTGATCTGCCCGACAAGTTCAATATATGAGATACAGTCCGTAGCATCCAATACCACGCCTTTGCAGTAACGCATTAACCAATTCCTCATGCGCACTAACACCCTTCAATACAGAGAATGACTGAGCTCTGTCACGCCCCTTCTGCCCTCCTCTTCTTCTCCTGTGTTGCTGCTTCTCTTCTCTTTATCTCACAGGCAAGAAATCTTAGCTTTGCATTCCCTCCTCGATTGGATTTTTTACTCGAAAATGATGCCTATTTTTAAGGAAACGAAGTCATACACTGACCAAGAACGAATCAATAGGCAGCCTAGCGGTAGCCCGTAGCTTAGGCTGGGCGGCATACGACCGTGGTGGCGGGTACGCGGGGGTATTTCGCAATTAATTTCTTTGGTTGAAATTAAATTTTTGTTAACCTGTAAATTGTGTAAACAAATCTATGTAAAGAGTAATTTAATTCAATCTCAATTCCCCCAACAAACTTTTGATAAATTTTGTAAATCAATTTTAAATTAAGAGTTTCTACACTTTATGGAGGAAAATACCTAGAAAGCATATGCATTTATTATCAAGGCATAAAATTATTCTTACTATTTTGAAAACAAAAAAATGTCTTATGTCATTTTATGATGCAATAAAAAAATGAAAATTATTGTTTTTTAGAAGGAAAGGATTTTACAAACCAAGTTGAAGAAAACTAAATATTTTGCAATCACTATGGACCTATGAGAGTTACATATATAAATTTTATGCTGAAAACAACTAAGATCCCAAGCAACAATACAAGCCTAAAGTGCAACAAGGATAAGAATAAAGAAGGCAGAATGATAGGGATCGGAATCAATTATTTTAAAAAATTGTGGCCAAGGAACAAGAGAGCTTAATGATGAACTAGAATCTATTCAATGTGGTGGGTTCTTTGCTTTACCTTGTTAAGAATATATAATAGAATAAAGCATATCTTCTTTTTTCTCTTGATAATTTTAGCTTTTCGCTGGAGCTAAGAACCAATCAAGTAGACTTGAACCCAAGACCTCCCATGTTGGGGGCTCGTAGTTAGCTGCTGCGTTGTGGGGTCATCCCTAGAATAAAGCATATCTTTTTCACATGACTAGAAATAGATCATTGTAGAATAATTTTGTTAACAATGATTATATAGAACATCAAGAAACTATTATTAAAAATCATGTAAAATTGACCATTTTAGTTTTAGAAAATTTAAAGAGTGTTTTCTAGTTTAAAGGATTATGAGTGAACCTTTCCTCAATATACAAATGTATTCATGCATTCTATAAATTTATTGCTTCAAGTGATTAATTTGTCACAATTTGGTATTTTAAGCTTGCTAGGTTTTTTTTTTATGCATATCTTATGGTTTTGATTCATCATACAAATTATATTTCAAAATTATGACATGATGAATATGAAAATATAAATTATAAAAAATTTTAAGAGTAGTTATGCAAATATATGGTCGCTTTTAGCATATTGGTTTATGGTCTACTATAAATAGATTTTCATCTAGGAACAAATATAAAGTAGGAAATGATTTAGGTGAAGGTGCTTCCACCAACTGATCATTGATAGCTTAACCCCTGATTCATTAATGAATGATGAACTTGATGTTGAAATCAAAAATAAATATCACCCATTTTGTCAATCTTTATGAGAGATCAAATTTAACTAAGAGATGTTTAAGGAGATCATTCTTAACAATCATATGGGTTTCTATAATATGGACAAGATAATGCCTTAGCTCCTACACTGCAAAGATGAGAGCAAGACATTACTTTTCCTTTGCAAAAATTAACAAGTTTCATAATCCACAAGAATACAACCAATGTAATAGATTTTTCTTTCCTTACCATCATCATGATACTAAGCCAATAAGGCTGCTAATGCATTAGTTAATGGTGAGATATAGAGTTGAAAGGGTGTATCTCGCATAACTAGAATTAAGATAGGATTATTAACCAATTAAATCTTTATAGAAACAAAATCCCTTTTGATACTCATCATCCCATTGAGAACATGAAAAATTTTCATCAATAATTATGTGATTGGAAGGGTACAATCACCCATTTGAGATACAAATATATGAATTGCATAAATATTCCCCTGCAAACTATAAAGTTGTTAGATATTTTTAGGTAGAGGAATATTAATGATTACATCAATCTTTTTTGTATTGAATAAGATCGAATTCAATTCCATGATGAGAAATAATAGATCCTAAAAGTTTGCTAGAATATACAATTAAGATGCACTTGAGAGGATTCAACCTCATCATATAGAGTCAAAGTCTTTCAAAGATAGGATGGATATTCTTAGCATGATCTTGATGTGTCATAGGCTTAGATAATATAACATTGAAATAATCTTCTAATATCTTTGCAATAAAATCATGAAAGATTAAAGTCAACACACATTGGTAGGTTGCTCTAGTATTATTCAACCAAAACATGTCTACATAACATTAGGTACCCTAAGGGGTTGTAAAGACTATCATATATTGATATTTTGAGTTAAGAGTATTTTTTTGTAAACCAAAAATCCATCCATGAAAGAAAGAAAGGGATAACCTATAGTTGAATTAACAATCATATTATTTCGAAACAAAAAATCATCTTCAATAGAAGCTATATTAAGATCGCAAAAGTCAATACAAACATGAATATAGCCATCACATTTGCTAACAAAAACAATATTTCATATTTAAGGTCAGTAGTCAATGGGGCATCTAAAATCCTTAGTGACTAGTAGTAACCGCTCCCCAATTATGAATCCAACATTTACCCGAAAGGAGATTGTGCGGTAGAGGACATGACATAACATACACCAAGGTTGGAATAGTATCTCATCCAATCTTTAAAGGAAAAAAAATAGTTCCTAGAGCAGTTTTAACATTATTATCAAAGCTACATATTAGCAAAGAAGATGTAGCAAGAGAACTTAATTCAACCTTTATTTTGGGCAATAGATTAATACTAGAAACATTGAGTGTTTTATGAGTATCAAAGAGAGTCCATCTAATGTCAAAATTATTAGCATCAATTATTATCATTAATGGATCTTCTTGGTTCTAAATACTTCTGGAGGTAAAAGCTAATATGGATAGAACCTAATATTCAATTAATTTGCTTGAATATGATTTATCAAATTCTTCAAATCAGTAGGCCTAGTAGTAGAAACAAGACCTTTTGAATAGCTTCTTAAAGCATACCCTGATAAACCAAAGCAATATAAAGAAAATCCCAAAGTGAGATCTTAGTGATAGTAACATGAATTTTTTTGATAAGATCATAATTGTTTGGCTTCTTGATTGAAGGTTAAGGTGCTTGAGGGAGACATAGTTAAGGTGGTAAAGATGTATTGGACTAATTAACATTTTTAATATTCCTTTTAGTGTTATATATATGAGAAATTGCATGATAAGAAGAGTCTCTAGGTTGAGCAAATTTTTGTGAAAAGATCAAGAGAGTTTCTTTTAATTTCAAAAGTACAAAAAATAGATTCAACTTTTTTGTAGAAGGACTAGCTGCGGTCATGCAAATAATTAGTCTTTTAGGCCTTTTAGGGAAAGGTCAATGATATTCATAGGCTTGACATCCTAGAAGGAAGAAGAGTCTAAATGTATTATTTATTTAATAGGCTTATGAGTAGAAGGAGATACCTGTAGGAAGTCATCAAGGGCATTATCCAACATATTGAAGTCATGCTCTGAGGATGCCTTATTGAATGCATCAAAACTTTTAAGAAAGAGATTTGACATAAGGCATTCATGTCAAGTTTGTCAACAAGTAGAGGAAGGGATTTTTTGCTCAAAATGATTCAAGGTCTTGACGAACAAAAGAGCCTCAACTACCTCACTTAACTAGTGTTGTGGTGATCTAGGAAAGACAATAATGGAAAAGATACATTAACTACACTAAACTACAAAAAAATTATAAATGATTGATATCTAGAAAACACAAAGTGATAAAAAAGTTTGAACTAGACAAAACTGATGTTCATAACATAGAGAAGAATTTATTGAATAGAGAACATGTTGGCCTTGGATGCCAGTGTATTGTGGGGACATCTATGTGCCATGTTATCGTCCTTATGGATAAAAACCTAGAATTATTCCAAAAGAACATTAAAATTTAGTTTCGCACTTCTCGAAACTATACATTACTTGCACATATCGAGATGGAAAGAATGTTGAGGTTGTATAGGGGTTTGACCCCATCAAACTATTGATTTGGTGTTCCCACCTCCATGGGAAGCGAGATAATGATCAAATAAAGACACATAATAGAATAAATCCCTACTATGAAGGAAAACATTCATTATTAGGGATCAAAAGATGATAAACAAGATACAATAGATAAATAAATAGATACGATCAGTAGATGCACAAGAGAGCATTACTAGCAGTTATGGCTCCTCTTTAATGATAATGGACATGATAGCAACTTGAGAGAAGTCTTTTCTCTTGCTATGAATGTTAAGATCATGAAAAGATTTGGGTAGAGATTTTCTACAAGATCAGAGAGAGAGAGAGAGAATTTTTGAATAGCCAATATATACAATGAGATAGAAAACTAGAGTTTTATTTCTTAGAATGGGTTGGAATAGACATTATGGATGTGCTTGTGCCATGTGACACACATCCAAAAGCTTCTGCTATGGAATATGCTCATTTGAATCTCATAATTTGCAGGGACGTCTATATGCTGTGTAGATATTCAACCAATTTCATCCCGAATTCTAACCACAGGCTGCTAATGCTTCATCTTCGTTATTCATGAAGTTGAAATCATGAAATCAAAATCATGAATTTTGTCATAAATATACTAGAAACAATGAATAAATGTGAAATTGACATAGTGTGTAGTTTATGGCACTACAAGCTCATTAGAATATATGTATGAAATAAAAAGATCTTAAAAATATAGACTAATATAAATAACTAAATCAAAAAAATTATATTTACTTATTTCAATGCAAACCTCAGATAAATCTCGTTGGAGCAAATTACTCATTAGTAGATGTGAATGCAACTTATTAACATAATACTATATTTTTTAGACCAGATTTTCGTACATTGGACTTGTAAACACACTTGATTCATGAAAATGATGAGAGAAGAAGGTATTTATAGAATTTCCTAAAAAATCAAAAGGATTGATCTAGATAAATGATTAATTAACAGATAATTTAATTGACTATGGTGTCAAACTCCGTTGTAATTAAAAATTTACTATTATAAACTCCTAGGTGGATAATAATAAAATATATCATTTATTAAATAGAGAGTGAGGAGAGCTTTTTAATTTGAAAAGGGAGTTAACTAGTGAAAGACAAAAAATGTTAGTTCAAATATGAAGATAACTAATTAGGTGAAGATTAAAAAATAAATTATTTATTAGAAATGGATAATTATCTCTCATAAATATTAAAATATTATTTAATTAATAAATAAATGGGATAAAGTAATAATGACATTGTAAATGATAAATGGTGATTAATACTTAATTCTTCAACAAATAATAAATGACAGCTGTAATGATGATTAGTACATGATTAATTAATTTAATGTTAAATTTAGTTTCAATGATAATATGATGATAAATTGCATTTGTAAATTAGGAGAATAATGTTAGCACCTACACCTCAATTTAGGGTTGAGGTTGTTGACAACGAGAGTACCAATTTGAACAAACCAAATCTTACTATAATCAATCTATTTCCTTCTCCAATGATCAAGATTACATCCACCAATCCCCTTGATTCTATATTTTCCAAAATGACCATTAATATGGGAATAATTTTTTCTCATTCTAGTCCCAAGACTAATAAAATTGTTGATCAACAACCAAGTAGGTAAAGGATTCCATCTCTCATTATAGAGGTAAGACCATGTTGGTAGAGGGAGAATTTAGGGTTTTCTATATTTCTTCTATTGATATGACTAAGTATATAGCCAAGGGTGAAGTTGTTTGGGGGACGAGAGAGATAAAGGTGATGATCATATATCTTGTTGAAATAGTAAAAGAACTTTGTCTAGAGTTAGAGCCTTGGAAGGAAATTTATATCTATAACAAATTATATTAAAGTGGTTCTAAAATGAAAATGGAAGACTAGATGAGAGAGCATTTTCTCCCCCCAAAAAATGATGGTGAGGAGCATAAAGGTGTTTGAAGGAATGTGAGAACATAAGGATGTTTATGTTAATGTTTGTCAATATCGTTGATAAAAAAATGAATGGGGCAATTAGAGAAGAAGCAATATGAGTGGATACCCTCCCTAAAGAATGTTACTCAAGCTAGTAGGAAAACTATCAAGAACATTATTGCTAACACATCCATGTTCCATGAGACTGTGTTGAAGAGGAAGATCATAGACAAAGGTTAGGGTACTAGAAAAATAAAGCTCACTCTAAACTTTTACAAAAGGATAAAGAAGACATTAATTTTGACAATGATGTTCTATTGGAACATTTAGGCTTCTTTTGAGGGGAATGAGATGCAATTAATGGTTTAAAAGAAATGTCATGTATTGTTGTCTATGCATTGTAGAAATGCTATTTTCTAGGATTTGTGATGTTGGTTCTTAGTGTGAAGTTTTACCTTTCATGGAATATGTTTCTTGTTTGTTTTCTATTTGAGACATCAACTATGTATTTGGGATTGATTGTTAGAAATCTTGGAGCCCTTTAAAAACTCACCTTTACCTACAATATAAAAAAAGTATGTGATTCATAAATTAACCTATGACAAAATAAAATAATAGACTTAGAAAATATTTTTCTCCATTAAATTTTAATAATATTAATAAAATTATATACTTCATATATGAAATAAATAATTTATTAAAATTGTAAATAAATTTAATATAAAGATGTTTATCCAAATTTTGTCATAAATTTAATAACCAACACTTTCAATAATTTTAAATAAATATATTTAAAATATCTATACTAATTTAAATATATTTTAAAACATTGGGGATGACCCCACAATGCAGCGATTAACTGCAAGCCTCTTACATGGGAGGTCTTGGGTTCAAGTCTCTTTGAGGCCCATGTGTCCCACACATAGGGAATGGGGAAGATATAAAAAAAATCATTCAATTATCCACATGTATATGTATGTGGGAAAAGTGGGTCGATAGAACTCAATATGTGAAAAATGTTCCAAAAGACTTGTCCACACACACACACAGGACTTCTTGGTGCAAGCTATGGAGTCGTGAAGTATAACTCAGCTTCCCAAGGTGGGTCCCATGGTTCTCTATCTCACAATGTCCCTCAAACCAATGTTTTTGCTCTCAAATCACTGAGCAAAATGGTTTAGGGATGGCAAATGCAAGAACGAGGGATGCTTTGATAGATTTTAGAATGAAATGCATCCTAAGCTATGCATGATTCTAAAAATGCAATAAACTAGATGATAAGATGACAAGGTTAGTATAAATACTATCCTAACCTGATATATTTAGTCTATGATTGAGCTAAGTGATAAAGAAAGTATTCTAAACATGCATATTTAGACTAATTCCTATTTAAAAGAGAGGCTAAAATGATGAGCATATATGAAAGCTTGAATGTATTTGAGCATAAGTGTGATACTACAAATTTGGAGGATGATCAAAATGGAGGAATGAGAGCTCTATTTATAGCAAAAATAGGGCAATGGATGGTCAGGATTAAATGGTTTAATCAAGGGTTGAGTTTGAAAGTTGGGGATCCATGTTTGCAATTTGCACCAATGAAATGGTGACAAGTGTCAACATAGGGTTGGGTTGAGAGAAGGGGTTGGAGGCATTAAATGCTTGAGAAGACCTTATGGTTATCTAGAGATAAGGGTTAAGCTTAATTTAGGCTTACCCAATGGATTAAGAGTTAATCCAAGGATAAACCTTTGTGCAAATGATTAAAAGATAATCATGGTCAAAGCATTAAAGGCTTGATGAGACCCTTGGGTTGGGTGAAGGTTGAGTTAAAATAAATTCTTTAACCATGTAAGAGGGTTTGAGTTAACCATTAATGGTTATGAAGACTTTGGGGAATTAAGTGATTGAGGAATTGAAGCCTTTAATGGTTATCAAAGACTTTGAGGTTTTTGAGAAGTGACCTCCCTTTGCTTAGGGATGTGACAAAGTTTAGAAGATGGGTTAGGCTAATTAGAAGCAATTAGAAGGGTCTAGAAGAATTTAGGAAGGGGTTAGGAAGCAAGTGGGAGATGTAGGAAAGTGCAAGTGGATGGACGGATAATATGATTTAATTGAAATAAAGTAATTTAATTCAATTTGGTTGCAATTTGGGGAATTTAAATAAATTAGATTTATTTAATTTAGGATAACTAATTTAATTAAATTTGAATTTAATTAAAAGTGGATGGAAGGGATTTAATTGAATAAAATGATTTATTCATTAAATGGGTATAGTGAATTTAAATAAATTGAGTAATTTACTTAATTAAATAGAGGAATGCGGGTAATTTAATTAAATTGAATTTAATTAAATAGAGAAATGAACATAAAATATTCATTTAGGAATATGGTCATTTTTATATGTCTACATTTTGCCCCTCTTTGAAGTGACGTGTGTGCACATGTTATTTCAAAGAAAATGATGCGTTTATTGTGATTTATGATCTAATGCAATTTTTGTGTCGCTCTTATGATTTGTAAATCATGCCCCAGGTTTGATTTGATGTGTGATGCCCCAGATTCGATATTTGATGGATGATGCCCCCTCGGGAGATGAATCAATATTTTGAAAATTTAGATTTAATTGTGATGAGTTGTGTGTGATGTGTATGATTTTGTCTATGTGAAATATGTGTAAATTGATTCATCTCACGATAATTTACAAATGTTATAGTATAGGGGAGATCGCGACCACATTACAAGTCCATTTGGCTAACCCTAATTTCATTTTCCTCCTATAAAAAGGGAAAAGGGCTTTGATTTTATTCATTTGTGCTTTGTTGACTTTGGAGAAAGAGAATTTGGTCTCAAGTCAAAATGCCTATTCCGTATCATAGACACTGTTTTGAGCGTGTTCGGAGGTACCGGAGACTTGCAGTGTATGGACCACCAGTAAGTCAACTCTTTTGACCCTCTTTTGATTTTTGATTTGGTTGTTTTTGGTCGTTTTTTGATTTTTAAAATTTAGTTTTAGCATTTTAGTGCATCCAAGTCATAGATTAGCGCATACAAAATTTTAAGTAGCGCATCAAGTTTATTTGTAGGGCTCCGTCTGAAAAAAATAGGGTAGCGCATAGGAAATATAGGTTAGCGCAGGTGGTTAAAGTAGTGCATGCCGTGCGTAGGGTAGCGTGTCAGGTCAACAAGTTAGTGCATAGGGTAGACCTAGCGCATAGGGGCCACAGGGGTTCGCATAGGTAAGGGGTTTTAGCGCGTAGGGTAGACCTAGCACATAGGGTCTCACAGGTAGCGCCCGTGAGGTGTAGGTTAGCACGTGGATAGGTTCTAGCGCATAGGGTAGGTTAGGTGGTGCATGGGGGGAAAATTTTAGCACGTAGAGTCAGTCTAGCACATAAGGTGAATATATTAGCACATAGGAAAAACAGCCTAGCACGTGGGGGGTTTTTAGCACATTGGGAGTCTGTTTTAGAGCATCTAGAAAAATTTTGCAAAATGAAGGGATGTGTAAATTTGTTGCATCGTGTTGTCCTGAATTTATGGATTTGTCTAATATGAGTGTCGATATAACTTGTTTTTATTTGCGATATTTCAAGTTATATATAGATATCAATGTGCTGTGTTGATCAAAATATGATTTGGTTTTGCACTTTGTTTCAAGTTCAATGTGTGAAGCCTGATTTGTGTTACAAGCTGATATGGGTTGGAAACTTGAGTTGTTTTACAAGATGATATGGGTGGGAAACTTGAGTTGTTTTACAAGTTTATGTGATTTTGGAGACTTGAGTTGTGTTACAAGTTTTGATATGGCTTTTGAGAACTTGAGTTGTCTTACAAGTTGATATGAAATGATAAGATTTTGAACTTGATGTAGATGAGCAAATTGTTTCATGTTGTTGATGTGAGTTTGATTTTGATATCTTTGTTGTGATGTGGAAACTAATATTGGATTTGTTTTGCTTGTTTGACAGGAGCGATTGGGTGTGGTCCATTTGTGGGAGAGATTTCTGAGACCGTGGACATTGATACCATGGTTGTCTCAGGCTGACCTCGATATCATCAAGAGATGTGGGTTGACTTCCCTTTTGGATATGCCTTGGTTCACTGCGAACCAGGGGCTATTGACAACACTTGCAGAGAGGTGGCACAGCGACACAAACACCTTTCATTTTACTACTGGAGAGATGACAGTCACACCAGAGGACTGTTACAGGATCCTACGCATTCCTATAGTAGGTGCACTACTACCGTATGAGCAATTAAAGGAGGGTGGTGCAGAGGCACTGCGCCGCATTTTCCATGATGATACAGTCTACAGCTATGAGATCCCATGGCAGGAGTTCCTAGACCTGGATTACGCACCACTGCCATCCGTAATAGCAGGGTTCATGGGTGGATTCCTTTGTCCTGATCGCAGGTCAAAGGGATTTTTTGTGGGATGGGGGCTGGTTTTAGAGGAGATGGTCACACAAGGCCAGAGGTTTTCATGGGGATCAGCTATGCTGGCCCATTTGTATAGGGGCCTGCATGAGGTGGTATACCTCGGTTATGGCAGTTTGTCAGCTGGTGTGACACTATTACAGGTATGGTGCTGGGAGCATATTCGAGCTATGAGGCCATTAGCAGACAGAGACAAGCCCGTGGGAGTGGCATATGCTTATGGATACAAGGGTCTAGTTGTCTAGCGCAAGTTGGGCAAACTAGAGCATTAGAGGAGAGTGTTAGATGATATTGATACGGTCACATGGTGACCGTATACAAGATGTGAGGTGTAGGCGGAGGATGGGCTGGAGATGCCCTTTGTATTTATGACTAGATACCTGATCGAGAGGACCCCTTTTGTCATCGAGAGGTTTGTGGTGACTCAAGTTTTGAGACAGTTTGGTCGCCAGCAGGGTATACCACAGGGAGCTTGCCTATATGCACGGTGGAGGCAGGATGTAGCTAATTGGGGCCCGACCATTGATAGTGTAGTGGTGGTGGAGGAGTTTGTCGGGTTGGCAGGGCAGATATGGGATTATGCCCAGAGATTTAGGATGCAGGCATGACTGATGAGTTTGCTAGATTGTTTGTTGTGCAGGCGGTGGCTAGGATATCTGATCCTGAGGAGATGACGCCAGCATTTGATGATAATGAGGAGGAGGGAGACGAGGGAGATGATGGAGATGATGGAGATGATTAAGGAGGAGGATGAGGGAGAAGAGCTAGAGGGAAGCAGCGAGATAGAGGGAGGAGAGGGGATAGAGGTGTGGAGAGAGCGGTGAGACAAGGGGTGATAGACAGGGGGAGAGGTGGATTGGCTATTGGAGCCGGAGGAGAGGGGAGAGTGGGGGAGGTGTTAGCTACACTGGGTGGCACAGATGAGGCTAGGCGACCAGTGCAGAGGAGGACGACGGATGTGCTCCCACCTCCAGCATCGAGGACAGGCCGAGTGGGAGGGGTTGCCCCAGCATAGGTACTGCTACAGGTTTGGGTCCCTAGTCACATTAAGGATGCTCAAATTTAGACCCTACAGGTTACTGTACAGCATCTGCAGGCATAGGTGTTGACATATCAGCGACAGATTATGCAGTTGACTACTGAGCAAGATACGGAGATAGAGCGGAGGGGGCGAGCAGAGGAGCTGGCATCCAGTATGCAGAGAGCAGCGGTGGGTGGTTCGATGAGAGACACCCTGAGAGAGCTAGCATTGAGAGCTCAGGAGGCAGAGTACTACTGACGGCACTATGAGGCGACAGTACCCAGGGATCGCCAAGTACAGAGTTTTACACAGTCGAGATCTAGTCGATCTTGAGATACTGGGTTGCGATCTGAGAGCCGAGGTGTCACAGGGCCACTGAGACAGGACCCTCCTGGAGATCTAGGGGCGGGGACATCTAGAGCTAGACCATCTCCATCAGGGGATAGTCATACTTGAGAGACGTGGTCTCTGTTGTATTTTTTATCATTGTATTCTTTGTACTGGACACAGTGTTGATACATTTTGTACATTTTGATCATTTTGAGATATATATATACGGCACCATTTTCTTTGATCATGTGATGTGTTTATATGGATGCATGTTATGTGGGTTATTTCTTTACTTTATGATGATGCAATGCTTAAATATATAATGTATGATGCAGGATGTATGCTTTTTTATGCTATGAGATGTATCTTGAAAATGAGATGTATGATAATGATATGCAACTATGTTTTTGGTAGCATCCTCATTCTGTATTTGCCATTCGATATAGCCATATGTTGTTTGTTTTCTTTGTAGGTATCATTATTGAGCATTGATTTGTTTATGATATGTTGAAAATTTATACAAGCATAATGGTATAATTGAACCATGATGACCTGAGAAAAATTTACATGATGTTTGATTTTGCAAGATAGCACAAGCATCAAGGTATAATTGAACCAAGATGACCTGAGTGTGTATTGCGTAAACAGACAAGATTAAATCATTTGTATGCGTGAAGTGGAATCAGGCCTTTAGTGATATTTGATGTATCACGTCTCGAGGCAAGTTTGCACACAGTACAAGTGATCGCCTCCCAGATAGAAGACTAAGAAAATATTGGAAGTTCCCCATGATCTCTAGCTTTTGAAGCATTTTGTGAGATAAGGAAGAAAATCCAAATTTGAAAAAGTTCAAAATGCTAAAATAGTCAAGATTTTTATGTGATAATGCAACATTTAGTACTTCAGAAAATCATCCATCCTTGGTATTTTTGTGAATGGTTTTGTTTTGTTTTGTGATGAAGCGAAATTTTGGGTGTTGGATGTCATGCTTCTAAGTTTTTGCAATAGTTTTGATGTCTTGAATGTTTGTAATTTTTGACCGATTTTAATGCCCCTAGCTGAGCATGATTATGTACAGTGATTTCCAAGCCATGGTGGAATGTGGTAAGAGGATATATATGGATAACCCAGGATAGTGACTATACTAAGTGTGTCCTGAATGGATATGGGCTAAGTGTCGGGTGATGGCCGATAATGTTTTGACGGATAAAATGGCATGGAGATAGATAGAGGAGCCGTTCTTTCACAAGAGCACCTATTTACCAGGTTTTCACCATTTGTTTTTATTGTACTTTGTTTTTGCTCTTTCTGAATTTTTTGATTTTTTTGATTGTTTTTTTGGCTTTTTCCGTGCACTAGGCTACTTAAGTATAGTACTTTTTCAGATGGATGCTGTTAGTTGGTTCATCGAGAACATCTCCTTTTGAAGTTGTAAGCTGATAGGCACCTGATCCATAGACTAATATGATGACATAGGGGCCTAACCAAGTAGGTTTAAATTTCCCTTTCTTTTCTTGATCTTGTTGATTTCTTGGATTTTCTTTAAGGACTAGATCACCAACTTTGAAGTTTCTGGGAATGACCTTGTGATTATAGCTTCTGCACATGCATTGCTAATATACTTTGAGATGAATGTAAGCATGTTGGCGTCTTTCATCTAATAGTTCGAGTTCTTGCAGTTGGTTAACTCGATACTCTTCATCTGGGATTAAACCTTTCAAAGAGACTCTGAGAGATGGGATTTCTACCTCTAGGGGTAAAATGGCCTCTAATCCATATACCAATGAGTATGGTGTTGCTCCTGTAGGTGTGTGGATGCTGGTTCTATATGCCCAAAGTGCTGGATTGAGTTGTACGTGCCAATCTTTTCCTGCATCATTCACTGTTTTCTTTAAGATTTTCAAGATTGTCTTGTTGGATACTTCTGCTTGACCATTGCCCTGTGGGTAGTATGATGTAGAAAACTGATGTTGGATTTTGAACTTTTCACATAGTTCTTGTACATCTTGGTTTTTGAAAGGTCATCCATTATCTGTGATGATTGAACTTGGAATACCATATCTGCAAATCAGATAATTTAGGATAAAAGAGGCAATTTGTTTCCCAGTCACTATGGTCATGGGAACTGCTTCGATCCATTTGGTAAAGTATTCTGTTGCAGTTATAATGAACTTGTCTCCATTTAAAGACGAAGGATGAATTTTGCCAACTAAGTCTAGTCCCCATTGACAAAAGGGCCAGGATGTTGTAAATGGCTATAGTTCCTGTGCTGGTGCATGTATCAAATTACTATGGATCTGGCATTTAGGACATTTCTTGGCGAAGTGGTATGAATCTTTCTCCATTGTAGGCCAGTAGTATCCCATTCGTAGAAGCTTTTTAGCAAGAGTAGTACCATTCGAATGTGTGCCACAAATACCTTCGTGAATCTCATGTAAAGCAAAATCGAAATCGTTACGATCAAGGCAATGAAGAAGAGTATCATCTAGACCTCGATGATACAAAGTATCAGCGGTAAGGGTGTAACGGGAAGCTTGTCGGATAAAGTTACGTTTTTGGTTATGGGATTGGTCAATTGGTAAGATATTGTGCTTGAGGTAGTCGTATATTGGTCCATATAACAGAGAATCTGAACCCGTCAAGGTATAAATAACCTGGGATTTGGAGTGGTCATAGGCTAGAGAGAACAGTTGCTCTACCAGGAACTCATAACAACTCTATTGTTCTAGAATTTGTAGTAATGAAGCGACTGTAGCCATTGCATCAACTACTTTGTTGTTTAATCTTGGTATTTGTTCGAAGGTGATGTGCATAAAATAGTGTTTGAAGTCATCCACCATTCACTTGTAGGGTAGTAGCTTGTCATCCTTTGTTTGATAGTTGTTGTTGATTTGATTGACGACTAGTTGTGAGTCTCCATAGACTTTTAACTTTGTGATTTTCCATTCTATGACCATTTTGATGCCTATAACCAATGCCTCATATTCAGCCACATTATTTGTGCATGGAAACATAAGCCTATATGATCTTGGCATAGTGTGTCCTTCAAGAGTGATGAATAGAATGTCGGCACCTAAACCATGTTGTGTATAGGATCCATCAAACTATAGGGTCCATTGTTTGGTAGAAAGAGCAAGAACGTCCCTATTTGGAAATTCAATCTCCATGGTTTGTTTTCCTAGTAGCAGTGCTTTAGCCAGCTGATCTGCAATTGCTTTTCCTTTGATGGCTCATCTTACTGTGTATTGGATGTCAAATTTGCTGAGAATCATGACCCATTTAGCTAATTGGCCTATAAGAGCTGCCTTGCTGAGTAGATATTTGAGAGGATCAATTTTTGCGACTAGCTGAATGGTGTGTGCTAGCATATAATGTCAGAACTTCTGAGATGTGAAGACCACTGTTAGGCAAGCCTTTTCAATGAATGTATAGTTGAGTTCATAGCCATTCAATGTCCTACTGATGTAATATATGGCCCATTCCTTTCCTTGTCGATCTTCTTGTGCCAATAGTGCCCCTAGCGATATATCTGTTGTTGAGATATATAGTATAAGAGGCTTTCCTGCGATGGGTGGTACCAGAACTGGTGGAGTCATCAGGTACTGTTTGATTTGGTAAAAAGATTCTGCACACTTGGTCTCCCATCTAAATGGTACATTTTTGTGTAGCAAATGGTTAAATGGTAGACTTTTATCTGCTAGTTGAGCGATGAATCTCCTGATTGATTGAAGTCGTCCCTGTAGAGATCTGAGTTGACTGATATTCTTTGGTGGTGGCATGTCCATAATGGCTTGTAGCTTTGCTGGATCTACTTAATTACCTTTAGCTGAGACTATGTAGCCTAGTAACTTGCCTGATGTAACCCTGAAGACACACTTCTTAGGGTTGAGCCTGACTTGGAATTTCTTCAATCAATCAAAGATCTTTGTTAGGATGTCGAGATGTTCTGCTCTGGTGAAGGATTTATCTAGTAAATCATCCACATAGTCTTCCATAAATGTGTGCATCATGTCATGGAATATTGTTGTCATTGCTCTTTGATAAGTGGCCCTGGCATTCTTTAAGCCAAAAGGCATAACATTCCAACAATACGTTCCCCAAGGACAGGTGAATGTGGTTTTATCTTGATCTTCTAGAGCTATTTTGATTTGATTATAGCCTGAGAAACCATCCATTAGTGAGAGCATTGCATGGCCTGCTGTGAGATCTACAATTATGTCAATACTAGGTAGAGGAAAGTCATCTTTTGGACAAGCTTTGTTGACGTCTCTGAAGTCAGTGCATATTCTGATACTACCATTTGGTTTTGAGACTGGAACAATGTTGGAAATCCATTCTGCATAGTCAATGGGTTGGATGAATCTGACATCTAATAGTTTCTTTAGTTCAGTTTTGACCATGAGTGCCACCTGTGGATTCATCTTTCGTAGCTTTTGCTTGACTGGTTTAACTCCTGTACAAATGGATAAGTGATGCATGATTAAGTGTGGATCTACTCTAGGCATATCAACATATGACCAGGCAAAGTTAATTTGCTATTCTTTAAAGAAAATGATGAATGCTGATCTTTCTTCCTTTGTTAGAGATTCTGCAAGGTGTATGTTTCTAGCTGCTTCTGTGGTACCAATGTTGATTGATTGAGTGGGCTCAATCAATATGGGTAATCGCTCATGAAAGTACTCAGGAAGAGTGTCAAGTCTCCCATCGTTAGGTGCCTTAAAAAGGTTTTCACCCTCAGATGCGTCCTTTATTTTTACTTTTTTGTGATCTAGAGCTACCATTGACTGGTTTTCAGCATCAAATCCTTTATTTGGTTTATTTTTGCGATTGAGAGACTTGGCACTCCCTATTTGGCAGACATCATTACTTTGTTCAGTGGTAGAGCCTGTTTCTAGATTTACGGTACATAGGTAATGGATAATAGATTCATCATTTGGAAAAATTGGTATATCATGGGTTTCAGGTTCATCCCGGTCAATGAGGTCAGGAAAGACAAGCGGTAAGGAATCGTTGGGTGGATCAAGTTCTGCTACTATAAGCGTTAGGAAAAAGTGTTCATTGTGATTGTTCTTGGTTTTAAAGAAGTCTAGGGTTTCATCGAGGTCTTCGATGGTATCATCTTCCACATAGACTTGTTCATAATGTTTCTATTCGCTTTCCTTGGTGTCATAGATATTTGGTGGTCCAAATTCAAGAGGTCTATCTTTTGTGTTATGTTCTTCTTGAAAAAGGGATATAGAATCAGTATTATTAAGGATATTTGTAGTAGCATTGGAGTAGGTACCCCATTCATATTCATTGGAATCTGTCTCAAAGGCATCATCCTAGATTCTATCAGTGCTGTAAATAGGTATGTTGTATGGTGAAAACAAATCTTTGATGATGGATACCATTTTGATAGTTTTTGTTGATTCTGTGTCAGATCCGTCTTCTACTTTCTAGATTTGTTCATAGACTATGCTTCCTCGGGGAGGAATAATGGCATCTATAGATGACATGATTTGTTCTTGAGATATTGGTGTTGAAATATGTGCTACTACTGCAGATATGGCCTTCTTGTGGCTTAGAAGCTTTCCCTGATGTAACTTCTGATCTTGACATTCCTGTGCCTTGCGGATTGTTTCTGTTGATTCAAAGAGTGCTTCCTGCTAGGATTCTTCTTTGTACTTCTTCTTTACTTTCCATTGAGGTTTTGTAGTTGTGTTGGGTGACCTTTTCAATTGGAAAGTGAGCTTAGAACCCAATCCTACTTTGTTTCTACTAGGTTGTGAAGGAAGATCTATAGGTTCAGTGACTCCTTTGCGTTTCCTGATAGGTCCTTTACCATCATATCCCATTTGCTGCATGAATAAGTATCCTTTTCCATACAAGTGTGTTGGTAGAACAATGTCCAGAGCAACTGCTCTATTATCTTCTTCTTCATCCTTGTATAACCAGCTAAGAACATCCTTGTCTTCTGATTCATGTGCTAGACTACCCAATTGGATGAAGGTACCATCAAATTTGGTGATGGGATGAGTGGCCAGATGTGTTGATGTAGTAGGCAATCCATGAGATCTAGGTGATGTTGGTAATTTGGCCAAACATAAAGGCTCCAAAGAGTATTCTCCCATACATTGGTCTTTGATTTGTAGTTTCTATTTGAAGTCTCCAAATAAGGAGTTGGGCTTTGCTGTTTGTAGATCTGATGTCAAAGATCGCTGCTTTTCTCTATTATGAGGAACCAAACTGTCTTGGGCTGCCCCCATTGTGTTGCAATGTTGAAATGGATTATGATCAACTGATATGGAGATTTCTTGTCCATCATAAGGAAATTTGACACACTGATGATACATAGAAGGTACTGCTTGCATTTCATGTATCTAGGGTCGTCCTAACAAAATATTGTACTTGAGATCTATGTCTAAGACTTGACATATAGTATCCTTTTGCACCGGTCCCACTTCAATAGGTAATATCACAGTTCCTTTAGAGGACCTTTCCTCATCATCATATGCTTTTATGGTAATCTTCTTGTAGGGATTAATAGACTCTTCTGAGAAGCCTAATGCACAGATAAGCTTTAAAGTACATATATTAAGTCCGGCTCCTCCATCTATTAAGACTCTTTTTACTCGGTGTTTGTAAACAATGACTTCAATATGGAGAGGAGTATTATGCGGATGACTCAATGAAGTATTGTCATGCTCTGAGAGGGTGAGGTTATGATGTCCTATCATATGGGCAACCATGGCTTGAAATCTATCTGTATCCAGGTTTTGAGGTACATTTGTTTCCAATAGCGCTTGTTCCAATATGTCTTTGTGCTTTGGTGATAGTTTCAACAATTCTAGTATAGATATCTAAGCTGAAGTTTTGCGTAGTTGGCTAACCAAGTCATATTGGATTTTTGATGTGGTATTTGCAAGTGCAGTATGTCCTTTCAAGACATATTTCTGAGTTCGGGTTGTTACATTGACAGACTCATGATCATGCCGATCTCGAATGGTGATGACATTTACTTGATGATCTTCAGCTGATATGTGGTTGATGGTGTTATTGTAGATATGATTGATACGAGCTCCGCGTGTATCATCCGAGGTTGAGGCTCCATCTTTGTTGTAATTTGGGAGAGGATTTTTAAAGGCTCTGTGATCACCATTTTTTTTGAGACCGTCTACCGTTAAGTCACCTCGATCAATCATGTCCTGTAGCATGTGTTTCAATCTCATGCAATCGTTCATTCTATGACCCTTGTTACGACGGAAATCACAATAGTGTGAATCATTCCACCAAGGTGGTTTGATTTGGGGTTCATAGTTGCTGATTGGAGGCAAAGAAAGAATCTTGTTTGTCAAAAGTTCTCTAAATGCTAATTCTAATGATTGCCCTAGTGGTGTGAAGATACGCTTTTGGAAATTATTCGTGTTGTTGCGTGAATTGTTGTTAGGTCCTGAATTCATGTTTTTGCTTTGAGTATCGTTGGTGTTGTTTGAGTTGAATTGTCCTTGATCGGTGTTTGGTGCATATGTGTTAGCATTGGGATTAGCATTTTTAGGATTTTTCATATTTTGAGGATTTCTGGATAATGCAAGCACTGGTTGCTTAGATTTGGGATCATATATTTCATTGTTGCCTTCATTTTTGTTTTGAGTCCAAAATCAAGATTTGTCAAGGTTGGTGTTGTTATGATTATTGTAGTTTGATGAGTTTGTTCCTTCCTTGTAGAATTTGAGTGTTCCCTTTTTGACACATGCTTCTTCTACTTGAATGCCATTTTCAATCAATTTAGTGAAAGATGGTATGCATTGAAGTTTTAGTCTGTAACTCATTTCACCATTCAAGTTATTGATGAAGATTTCCATTTTCTCCTTTTCAAGAATATCTCGAGGATATCGTGATACCATACGTCGCCAGTGTTGAAGGAATATCATGAATGTTTCATTGTTCTTTTGTTTGGTATTACAGACATCTAGCATGGTTATGGCATGTTGAATGTTATGGGAATATTGGGTTATGAATTTGTTAACCAATTCATCAAATGATCTGACAGGTGGTGAAATTTTGGATAACCATTCCATTGTTTTCCCTCCCAAGCTTCTTGGGAATAACCTCATCAGATAGGTGTCATTATGAGCAAACTCGAGGCTCATTGTGCAAAATTCTCAAACATAATCTCGGGGATCACTTTTCTGATCATATTTGTCAAACTTAGGAACATCTGAGTTTGAAGGAAAAGGCACCATGTTCAATCTTCTGTCAAATGGATAAGGACATATTTCGTTTAAAGAGTACTGCACTGTTGTTCCTTGTTGCATATCCTGTATTTGTCTTTGCAACATTTGCATTTGTTGAGTAATAGCAACCAAAGGCGCATTATCTTGCCGAGGGAAAAGTTCTTCCCTTGTATTTGTTCTTAGCTGAAAAGGTGTGGTAAATGGTATGTTTTGTTCTAGAGTTTCTAGCTCAGGTATACGTTGTTCTGGAATATGTTGCTTAGGTATGTGAGTTTCTTCGTCTCTTTGTTGTTCTTGATACGCGTATTGTCGAGACCCGGTTTGAAAAATGTTTGTGTCTAAATCTTCAGGAATTTTAACACCTTTACTTGTGAGCATGAGCAGATACTTTTCTTTGTCATTTTCCATAAGCCTTTCGACAAGTTTTTGGAATGAAGGGTTTTCCTGACATTCCTGAAGAAGTGCTTTAGAAATTTCAGTCTCTTCTAAATGTGGGACTTCAAAAGGATTTGACAATATTCGATTCATACTTGGTTTTGTATGTGTCTCGCTTTGTTGGTTTCTTTGAGAGAGAGTAACAGGTATTTTAGTAAAAACTTTCAGTGACGAAGGGGACAAAATCCTCTTCGATGTGTTGCTTGGGGGTTGGTGGTTCTAGTCGAGATGTGTTATAAGTGATGCACTCGTCGGGCAAGAATGCTGGATTGATCTTTCCTCCATGGTTTATGATTTGATTAAAAGCAGACTTTTGACAGTAGGCTTTTGTCTTCAAGGGTTCTTTGTCAAATTCGTTGGATTTGTTTTGGATATACCGTTTGACGTGATGAAGGAATACCCGATGAGATTTGAAAAGTTGATGATTGATATATAAAAACTTATTTCTCTTGATGAATTTGGAAAAACTAGGTTGTTGTTTCTTCAATGTGATGTTACGATAAAGGTTCATTCTTCTCAGAATATGAAGATTAGTCATGCATGAGTGATCAATGGTTTCCTTTGATTTTCTTGGATTCAGTTGATCTTGTTTTTAAAAATTTCAAATCTTACTCTATCAAAGTGAAGGTTTAGATGCCCCTTCACGACAAAGCATGTCAAATGATATGGATAAAAGCCTCCCGATATGGAAACTTGATTTGACAATTTGAAAATTTTAAACAATTGTTTTGAGATAAAAATCCGTAAGATGGTAAAGGATTCTATTGATATTGATGATGAGGTTTACGGATTATGATAAGAGAGACATGTTTTATTGAGTGATTCATTTTGGATTTTGACAATGTTTGTTTTGACACAAATTTAGCTCAAGAAATAGTTTTAACGGTTTGTTTTTGTCACTCTGTTTTGATGAAAAATGATGTTGATGGAAAAAGGCTTCTGAAAATATTTTTAAAAATTTTTAAATTCCTCTTAGTTTTGCCCTTTGTTTTTATGTTTTTGATCACGCGCTAGAACAAAGACTATATGCGCTACTGAAATGACTCCATGCACTAAAATGATAACCACACGTGCTAAAGTTTTGACTATTCAAAAATTGTTTGCTATCTGTCTGAAAAATCTATGCGCTAGCCTAGGCCTATAACACGCTAACTATTTTACTTTATGCGCTAATGTTTGGTTTCCACGCTCTAAGCTGTTGCTTCCATGCGCTAGACTATTTCTATGATGCATTAAATGTTGTGACACTGTTTTGACTTGGGATGAAAATGCTACTGTTTGATCTTGATGTGCTAACTTGATGTTTACATGTGCTAACAGAAGTACCTCATGCGCTAAGAGGTTGCTCTTATGCGCTAAACTACCCTAATTTTTCCTTTGGTTGGTTTTTGGGTAAATTTTGGATTACGGTTGTGAATTTTTCAAGTTTGATGGATGATTTTCTGAAGTAGTAAATGCAAGCACAGCACAAAAAGTACAACCATTTTGTTTAATCTAACAAAAGTGTATGTTCTGCGAGGATGTGTTCAAATCCCTAATGTTTTAACAGGTTTGGATATGAATAATACACTTCAGAAAGACTCTTTAGTCAAGGGTCATAAATAACATCATAGCCCACTAGTCTTGATACTCCGTCAGCTCAAATAGCCGTGTCACCCCCAAGAGGGTGCCCATTTTTTTGCCTTTTGCCAGAAACTAACTCAAAGTGAATCGCTTCACAGTTGAGTAGTTATCTTGGGAGATATATGGTGAGTAATCTTGGGGGTGGATTCTTTCCCACCCTTGCACTATGATGTTATAAATGTCTGGTTACTGACTCAGTTCAAAGCTTCTATTTCTATGGTTCGTAATCAGGCTTCCCGTTTGGCCATCAGTGATAAACTCCCTCAAGAGGCTTCCCAACCTTTAGAACAAAGGCTTTACGTATCTCGAGGATACTGGGGGAAGGCTAATCACTGTGCGCAACCGTTGAAAAGGAATTTCATCACTTTCCACGTTTGATTATAGTGGTTTGGAATTCTTGGCGTCAAAGTCGTTCCCCACTTAGGTCGTTCCCTTCACACCAGCCATAAACGACTTTAAGAGTTAATTCCAACTCCTCGGGAAGGCAGGCCTGTTAAAGGATGTAAATGCTTGAAGTACATAAAGCTATAAGAGTGGTCTGGATTTTTTATCACCCAGTTAAGGGGAGAGCATATTTCTTCCACTTTCGAGACAAAGCAATCAAGTTTGTTCTTTTTAGCCTTCAAGACAATGATTTTCTAACTTCTATTTGGAGATGTTGCTCTAAAAAGCATGGTGTTCTTTTTAATGCTTCAGAGCAAAGTGTGTATTTCCAAAACCTTTGAAAAATAAGCTTGGTCAACAAAGTAAATCGTGATGTTTGGTCAGCAAAATCAAAATCGATAGGGGAAAACTTTCCCTCTTTGCTTTGCACAAAATGAAAATGAGGTTCTTTTACTTTGCAAAAAATGAAGTGAATCCTTTTAGACACCAAAGGAAAGTGAGGTTTGTTTTAAGCTTTTGCAAAAGGTAAATTTGCTTGTTCTTTTTAGAGCTTCCAAATGAAGTGTTTTTCCTAACTTGTAGGAATGAAAGGTTTGCTTTGTTGTTCTTTTTAACATGCAATAAAGAAAGGTGAATTTTTTTTACTAACTTTGAAAGAAAGCAAAGAAAACTAGACTTGCCCCCTTTGTTCCTGCATGAAATGTTAGAACCTGCACCCAGTCAGTTAGCAGAAAAAATCAAATCATCATGGTGGGCTTCACAAGCCTAATTTTTATATTTCGGTTACAAATTATAGTCTGTTTGCGACGCGCTACAAAATAGACTATGCACTACAATATACTCTCGATGCGCTAAAAGAAAGGCTCAACGTGCTACACTGTTTTCTGGATGTGCTACTCTATGCGCGGAAAGCACTGTTTTGGTTTTCTCTCGCGCTGAAACCTATAGGGAATTGGTGATTTCATGCACTAATGTATAGACTTCACATGCTAGATGATGGACTCCATGCGCTGAACAGTGGATTGGATGTGCTAAATAGTGAACTGAACGTGCTAATTCATTTTTTCCACGTGCTTGCAAAAGTAGTTAATTTCAAAAACCAATTTGATATATGGGGTCGGGCCCCACAGTGGGCGCCAGAAATGTATGCGGGAAAAGTGGGTCAATAGAACTTAATATGTGAAAAATGTTCCAAAAAACTTGTCCACACACACACACAAGACTTCTTGGTGCAAGCTATGGAGTCGTGAAGTATAACTCAGCTTCCCAAGGTGGGTCCCATGGTTCTCTATCTCACAATGTCCCTCAAACCAATGTTTTTGCTCTCAGATCACTGAGCAAAATGGTTTAGGGATGGCAAATGCAAGAACGAGGGATGCTTTGATATATTTTAGAATGAAATGCATCCTAAGCTATGCATGATTCTAGAAATGCAATAAACTAGATGATAAGATGACAAGGTTAGGATAAATACTATCCTAACATGATATATTTAGTTTATGATTGAACTAAGTGATAAAGAAAATATTCTAAACATGCATATTTAGTCTAATTCCTATTTAAAAGAGAGGCTAAAATGATGAGCATATATGAAAGCTTGAATGTATTTGAGCATAAGTGTGATAATACAAATTTGGAGGATGATCAAAATGGAGGAATGAGAGCTCTATTTATAGCAAAAATAGGGTAATGGATGGTCAGGATTAAATGGTTTAATCAAGGGTTGAGTTTGAAAGTTGGGGATCCATGTTTGCAATTTGCACCAATGAAATGGTGACAAGTGTCAACATAGGGTTGGGTTGAGAGAAGGGGTTGGAGGCATTAAATGCCTAAGAAGACCTTATGGTTATCTAGAAATAAGGGTTAAGCTTAAGTTAGGCTTACCCAATGGATTAAAAGTTAATCCAAGGATAAACCTTTGTGCAAATGATTAAGAGATAATCATGGTCAAAGCATTAAAGGCTTGATGAGACCCTTGGGTTGGGTGAAGGTTGAGTTAAAATAAATTCTTTAACCATGTAAGAGGGTTTGAGTTAACCATTAATGGTTATGAAGACTTTGGGGAATTAAGTGGTTGAGGACTTGAAGCCTTTAATGGTTATCAAAGACTTTGAGGTTTTTGAGAAGTAACCTCCCTTTGCTTAGGGATGTGACAAAGTTTAGAAGATGGGTTAGGCTAATTAGAAGCGATTAGAAGGGTCTAGAAGAATTTAGGAAGGGGTTAGGAAGCAAGTGGGAGATGTAGGAAAGTGCAAGTGGATGGAGGGATAATATGATTTAATTGAAATAAAGTAATTTAATTCAATTTGGTTGCAATTTGGGGAAATTAAATAAATTAGATTTATTTAATTTAGTATAACTAATTTAATTAAAAGTGGATAGAAGGGATTTAATTGAATAAAATGATTTATTCATTAAATGGGTATAGTGAATTTAAATAAATTGAGTAATTTACTTAATTAAATAGAAGAATGCGGGTAATTTAATTAAATTGAATTTAATTAAATAGAGAAATGAACATAAAATATTCATTTAGGAATATGATCATTTTTATATGTCTACAGTATACATTTTAAAATATCATATAAAAATTCATTCAATTATCCACATATAAATAGATATAAATATCAACGACCAAAGAAGTTTATAATTTTTTTATTCAAATTGTTTTTTTTTTTTTTTTGATCGATAAAAGGCCGAAGCCAAAAATTTATTTCTTTTATAAAAATATTACATCTCCATTCAGTGTGGGCACCGGTAGGAAAGAATGGAGATAAGAAAACCTCCGGTCTAGCCCAGATCCCTTATGGGATCAGATAATAAAAACAACTGTAAATTTTTACAATTCCTCATCTGAGGATGGTGTCTGTCTTATTTAGACATTTTAGTTTCTTTTTGTACATAAAATCTTGCAACACTTTCCGGTCGGATCCATCTTCACAATTTTTATTCAAATTGTATTACATCAATATGACGTTTTTTTTTTTTTCAACTTTAGTCAAATTGCAATATCCAGATCCATGAGCACTGTTTTTTCCCTCTTGTTTTATCCAAATCAAGGTCCTTTTTTCAAACTTGTATAATACTTACTAATGAATATGCATAATTTTTGAAAAAGAAATATAGCTCATCCCATTCCTTCCAAGTAGATTACGGCCACGTGGCACCATATAAAAAGAAAGTGTTAAAGTGGAATGCGATAAGCAGTGAGCTCAATTATTAGGAAACTGAATTGCTCGTCGGCGAAAACCAATTGGTAGTCAGTCAACAATCTTATTTGTTTTGCTCGCATGTCCCCATGGAATCTGCCGGATCTGCCTGACCGATTCAATATATGAGATACAGTCTGTGGCATCCAAAGCTAATCTGCATGCCCACTAACACCCCTCAATCAATAGAATGGCCGAGCTCTGTGATGCTCCTTCTTCCCTCCTCTTCTTTTCCTGTGTTGCTGCTTCTTTCTTTTTTATGTTACATGCAGGAAATCTTAGCTTTGCATTCCCTCCCACCTTGAATTTTATGCTTGAAACTGATGCCTATTTTGAAGGAGACAAGGTCATTGAACTGAACAAGAACCTATCCCGTAGCGTAGGCTGGGCAGCTTACAATAAATCGGTTCCACTTTGGGACAACTCCTCTCGAGCTCTGGCGAATTTCTCTACCCATTTTCAATTCAGTATCGGGACGGGCAATACTAATCAAAGCGCTTTCGGAGACGGAGTTGCTTTCTTCTTGGTGCCTATTGACTTGGAACAGGCCTTGAACACTTCTGGCGGAGGGCTTGGTTTGTTTAATACGACAGACTCCAGTGAATCATTCAATCCAGTGGTTGCCGTGGAATTTGATACTTACAAAAATGAATGGGATCCTGATGACAACCATGTGGGAATTGACGTCAATGGTGTTCTTTCCCAGGTAAACTTTTCGCCTGAAAGGGTGGGTTATATATACTCCGGCCCGTGTGATGAAAATCTCAAGAATGGAAAGCTATGGCACGCGTGGGTGGATTATGATGGGGAAGCAAAGAGGCTGCAAGTGTTTATCCTCTGTAATCCCAATAGCGGTAGTGTTTCTAAACCTTCAATCCCAATCTTATCTTATGATATAGAACTGCGCAACAATCTCCCACCACACATCAAGGTTGGCCTCTCGGCTTCCACTGGAAATGCAATAGAGAGACATACTGTAATATCTTGGAATTTTTCTTGTAAATATTCGTGGGGTATCTCAGCTGCTGCTCTTCCAAATAACCCTTCCGGTGGACAGAACCCTTCCATAGGAAATCCTGCAGACGAAAAGAACAACAGCAATCCTGTCGAAGTTATTCAAATATCGGTGTTCTGTAGCGTTGTGGCTTTGTGTTTTTTGATGTTCCTTGGCTGGCGGTGGAAGGTCAGAGAAAGCATTCGCCGGAGTGACGAAGTTGAAGAAAGCGATATGGAGTTGAACGTTTGGTTTTCTCAGGGGGCCCCGAAGATTCTCCTACGCCGAGCTCAGTGCTGCGACAAGAAACTTCAGCGAAGATGAAAAGCTTGGGCAATGTGGTTTCGGTGGCGTCTAGAAAGGCATCCTACCCGGCACGGGAGAAATGGTGGCTGTAAAGAGAATATCCCAAGGCTCCAAGCAAGGAAGAAAGGAGTACGTCTCGGAGGTTACCATAATCAGTAAACTCAGACACCGTAACCTTGTGCAGCTTTTAGGATGGTGCCATCAAAAGGGAGAGTTACTACTGGTCTAAGAATACCTGCCAAAGGGGAGTCTGGATGAATATATATTTGGAGAGGAGGAGGATACTCTGGATTGGGACAGAAGGTATAGTATTGCCTGTGATATAGCATCAGCTCTTGTTTATCTGCACGAAGAATGGGATCAGCGTGTTATTCACAGAGACGTGAAGGCAAGGAACGTAATGTTCGATTCCAATTTTAAGGCCAAGCTGGGGGATTTTGGTTTGGCTAGAGTGGTAGAGCGTGATCAGGTGGCCTCCCATACGACCGTGGTGGCGGGTACGCTGGGGTATTTAGCCCCTGAGTGCGTCATAACGGGGAAGACAAGTCCAGAGGCGGATGTGTACAGCTTTGGGGCGGTTACACTGGAAATTGCCTGCGGAAGGCGGCCCTTTGATAGCACACTTCTTGAACATAATTGCAGATTGGTAGAATGGGTTTTGGGATCTGTATGGACAGGGAAAGCTTTCAGATGCGGTCGATGGAAAACTTAAGAGGAAATTGCAATTCTGAGGAAATGAACCTGCTGATGTTGGTGGGGCTGCTGTGTTCTCATCCAAACCCCATGTCAAGACTTACAATGAGAGAGGTGATAAAGATACTGAAAAGTGAAGTAGAATTGCCACATGTTCCTCTGGATTTGTCGGTTGCTGTGTACAATAATCAGCCTCTTTGTCTTGATGTGACGTCATCTGCACTGCAGTCGTCCCTTGTGATTGAAATGTTGTCGTCACTGAATGCGTCAGTTTTATCGCCATCTACGGCATCAAGTAGCTCGGTCAAAATGTCAAGCCCTCTATCGTCGAGCACAGGACTTCTCTATCTCTAAAATCTTTAAACTTAGTGAACAATAACGTTGTTAAAGTTTTCTAGAATTGCCATATGTTCCTTTGGATTTGCCCGTAACGGTGTACTATCACCCTATTCGTCCTCATGTGATGTATTAAAGTCGGTCAAACCTGGTTATCATTGTCTAGTGAGAGATCACAATGTATCTTTGATTATATTCTTTTATTTATTAATTTAATTGAAAATCAGAAAACAATTTTATTTTCATTTTTAATTTAATTAATAAATACAAAAAAAACTAATATAAGACATTTTGATTTTTAGATAGATGTTATTCTCATAACTCTTCTTTTAGAATTGAACTATTCATGTCCCGCATTGAATGTGTCTAGTCTATCACCATATATAGCTTCAAATAGGCCAATCAAAATGTCCAACACTCTATTTTCAACCCATGAATAATGAAAACTAACATTGTCTAGAGTATGGTGTAATAGAACTTTTCATAAATTTGCACAGTTCACAATAAATCAAATATTAAGAAAAATATTTAAGATATAATTTGAGGTTTGCGCTGACTATATATGTAGAAGAAAGAAAGCAATATTAACTTAAAGTTGAGAGTTGTGCTATTGTATAAAATTGTAAATGGTGTTTCATGTTTTCTATGTAAATTAGTTTATATATTATCTTCCATATATTATTTTTGTAGTATAAAGTTTCCTTTTATTATATGTTTGTGGTAATCTTTGCTAGGAATATTTTAGTTGGAATATTATTAAAAATATAATTATTATTTTCAAATTTCTTCTATGATATAAAAAATAGTGTTTCATTAGTGGAAGTGTTGTGGTGTTGAAGAATATTATTCAAAATGTTTGGGTAGATTTCTGTTTGAAATAGATCTCATTCACATCGTGGATTCCAACAGTATTGAAGTTTTGTCTATTTTTGATAGAAGTGAGTTTTAAAATTGGATACTTGCAATAAAAAATAATCTTCCATAAATGTCATTATGAAGGATTGTTAGTAATGAAGTGTCTTAGCCACAAGATGCAAAAGAAAAGCCAATGGGGATTGATAAGCTTGATTAAGTAAGACGAACTATTAGATGATCTTTGAGCCTAAATCTAAACAAATGATCGATTGTTAGATAGTTAATCAAATTATTAAAAATGTTATATCCCTCCTCCTCCACCTGGTGGCTCGGGCATGGGACTAGCTCAAAGAGAAAAGACACCACCCAAGAATGACTTGCAACAACAAATCAAGTATTTGCAAAAGAAAATGGTAGACATGAATACACCAAAGCAACAGTAATCAATGAAAGACATATTTCCTTACCCATTTGATAGAAGCATTCCAATACCTTCATTTACTCCACATTTCGTGATACCAAAGTTTGATAAGTATAGAGGCAAAGGGGATCCTAAGGCACACATAAGAGAATTTTTCATAGCTTGCATTTAGGTAGCAAGATAAGAAACATACTTGATGAGATTGTTCCCACAAAGCTTAGGGGGAAAAGCTATGGAATGGTTCTCCCAACTTCCACTTGGAATCAAATCATCGAGTGATTTAGTAGAAGATTTCATAGAACACTTCTCATACAATGAAATAGATGTGCCAGTGACTACCTTGTACAATACTAAACAGAGAAATGGGGAGTGTTTCTCTTCATTTTTACAATGATAGAGAGGTCTTGCTAGTCAATGCTCTTGTGATATCCCACAAAAACAAATGATAAAAATGTTCACTCAAAACGTTAACAAGGATATTGGATAGGAACTAAGAAAATCTTGTTTGTCTACCTTCAAGGAAGTCATAGAAAAAGGATTGGCAACAGAGAAAGTCCTTATTGAACAAGGCATCATTAAGACATTCAAAGAAAACAAAGAGGAATCAAATGGGAAAGACAAACCTCACTTTCAGGACAAGAATAAGAACACAATTAATGATGGGGTAGTAGATGCAAATGTTGTAAAATCAAAATTAACTTTCCCTAGTGCAAGTTCATCTAATATAAGTAATCAAGTGAACACTCAAAGGCCATCAAAGTTTCAAAGGAAATACACTCCATTGGGAGAGCCACTTGAGACAACATTCAAGAAATTGGTTGCAAACAAGCTCATAACACTACTGGATAATCCACCTTATGAACCAAAAGTAAAACCTGTGTGGTGGAATGATGATGAGTATTGTGAGTATCACAAGAGAAAAGAACACACAACTGGAAATTGTCATAGATTAAAGGATGTTATTGTAAGGAAAGAAAGTGCGTAAATTCGCTTCCCTAATGTCAATTTGCACGAGAAAAAAAATAGTGTTTATAACTTTTCAACTTTTACAGAATATGGCACAAGCATGAGCATACACAATTAAACAACAAAGAGATAGAACACATAGAGTTAACGTGGGAAAACCCTTTCGGGACAAAAACCCACCACCAACAGAAAATGACTTTATTATCAGTATGTCAAATACAATAAAGTTTAGTCTGCAGATTTCCTTTCATTCTATCAAACAATCATTCTAGATGAAACAAAAACCACATAGGTCAAACTGCAATTACAGACCACTCAATAGCTATCGTAACTCTCTCTTTACATTCGGTTCACATTTGGCTTTTAATACCAGACTGGTTGACCGTTCATCTGAAGCAACTGTAGTAGCGGCTTTAAGTCTAACCATCTACCTATGTAGGTCTGCATTCAAGGAAAAACAATTATCCTACATGCAGTAGGTAGTCGGGTCGTTTCATATTCATATACACTGACAGTCAATCCTTAGTGTCTGAGTGGTCACCTTTTTGGATCTCGATTCAGTCTCACACTGATGTCAGTCTTCGCTCCATCAGCCATCGGTATAGCCTTCAAACGCTAGATTCGATCGCTCGATGATACCCAATCGCCTAAAGTGACTCCATCGGGTCATCGGCCAAACATTTGAACTGTTACGCTGATCTTCGATAACTAGCAGGCAACGTTATCGGCCCATCGGAACCAATACTACGATGTTACCCCAATAACCTAAGGTGGCCTCATCAGGTCATCGACTCAAGCCCAAAACTGTTATCCCGACGAGTGAAGCACTCCAAGACAGAACAAGGTGGACTCATTGGGACTTCAATGTAGCCTTCAGCACATTAACCCAATAGTCGATATTGACCCAATCACCGAAGGCGACTTCATCGTGTATCGACTTAACTCCAGACCAGAACCCCCGATAGCTGATGACAACCTAGACTGCCTAAGATAGCTCCATCGGGTCATCGACACAACTCTAATGTAGTCTTCCACTCATCGGTGTAGGCTACCCCAATCAACCCAAACATGTCAAGTGAATTAGAGGCACATTTACAACCGTTATACAGGATCTTATTGACAAGGGTGCTCACTGGTTTTGTCAAGGCATCTGCAACATTTTCCAGAGTGTCTACCTTGTTAAGATAAACTTTTCCATCTTCCACCATGTCACGAATGAAGTGATACTGAACATCAACATGCTTTGACTTGGCACGGAAAGTAGGATTCTTTACCAAATATATGGCACTCTAACTGTCACTCTAGATTTCAACTTGCCCTACATCAAAACCAATATCTGAACTCAAACTCCTAAGCCAGACTTCTTCTTTACAAGCATGTGTGGCTGCCATATATTCTGCCTCTGTAGTGGACAAAGTGACTACAACTTGCTGCTTGCTCATCTAGCTAATTGCTCCACCATTCAGAACAAAAACATATCCACTAGTGGATCGTCTGCTATTAATATCCCCTGCCTAATCAGAATCCATATAACCACAAATGCTGAGAGTTCTCTTTGAGTCCTTCAGATTACCATGATAACACAATGCAAAATTTGAAGTACCCTTCAAGTATCTAAACACTCTCTTTATAGCATCCCAGTGCGGTTTCCCTGGATTCGACATAAACCTACTAAGTACTCCCACTGGATGGGCAATATTTGGTCTTGTACAGACCATAGCATACATCAAACTGCCTATAGCACTTGCATAAGGTACACTTTTCATGTCTTCAATCTCTTTTGGAGATTTCAGACTGTCAAGCACAGACAACTGAGTTCCCTACAAGATGGGAACAACCTGTGGTTTACAATCAGACATATAAAATCTATCAATAACATTGGTTATATACTTTCTCTGATTGAGCCAAAGTTTCCTCTTAGATCTATCCCTTTTCATCTCCATTCCCAGAATGTAATTTGCTGGTCCTAATTCCATTTCAAATTTTATAAAAAGCCGAGATTTTAAATCTGAGATCATACCTTTTGTGTTTCCTATGAACAACATATCATCTACATACAAAGCTATGATAAGAATCCTATCACCATCAGTTTTGTAGTAAACACAATGATCAACCTTTGATCTCACAAATCCCAAGGACAAACTAAATGTATCATACTTTTGATACCACATTCTGGGAGACTATTTTAAACCATACAATGACTTCTTGAGTTTGCATACCAGATGTTCTTTACCTTTTCCCACAAAGTGCTTAGGCTGGGACATATAAATTTCTTCTTCAAGATCACCATGAAGAAATGTTGTCTTCACATTCATCTACTCAATCTCCCAATCATATGTTGTTGCAAGTGATAAGAGAAATCTGATAGATGTCATCGTAGCTACAAGAGAGAAGATTTCCCCATAGTCAATACCTTATTTTTGCGAATACCCCTTTGCAACCAGTCTTGCTTTATACTTGTCAATGTTGCCATCTAGGCCATACTTCTTTTTAAACACCCATTTGCAACCTACAGACTTTTTACCTTTAGGCAATGGTACCAAATCCCAAGTTCCATTTTTATCCAATGATGACATTTCATCATGCATGGCTTCCAACCGAGAATCTGAATTAGGGATTTCAATTGCTTCTTTGATAGTCCTAGGGTCATCAGTATCTGCAAGTAAAGCATAAGCACAATTAACATTCAACATAGAATGACTATACTTATTAGGTGTATACCTATTAGGTTTCTGCCTCTCTCGAGTAGATCTTCTCAACTCTGATGTTGAGGCTTCTTGAGGTTCCACAGGAGGCTCATCATCATGTTCTTCTTCAGAACTACTTTTACTGCTTGAACTCTCCTCATCTTCATGTATTTGTGGAGATTCTTCTTTGGCTGGAGGAATTTCAACCTCAGCTTCTCCTTTCTTTTCTATATTATGATTTGGTGACATAGGCTTCAGCTCATGAAAAAACACACTTCTGCTATATACAACCTTACCATTCACTAGATTCCAAAGTTTGTATCCTTTCACACCAACTCCATAGCCAATGAAGATACATTTCACCGCTTTGTTATCCAACTTAGATCTATTCACATTAGGAACATGAGCATATGCCTCTCCACCAAAAACACGAAGGTTCCTTAAAGAAGGTTTCTTACTAGACCATGCTTCCATAGGTGTTTTGTCAACCAATGCTGAAGTAGGAGAACAATTCAACATGTAACATGCTGTAGCAACTGCTTCAGCCCAGAATTTTTGTTCTAGCCCAGCTCCACTCAACATGCTCCTTGCTTTCTCCATTAGAGACCGATTCAACCTTTCTGCAACTCCATTTTGTTGTGGAGTGTAAGGTACAGTCTTATGTCTCTTAATTGCATGATCAACATAGTACTTGTTGAAATTTGCACTACAAAATTCACCACCGTTGTCTGTTCTTAAACATTTAAACTTTCTCCCAGTCTGATTTTCAAGAAGGTTCTTAAACTCCTTAAACCAACTAAAGACTTCTGATTTACTTTCAAGAAAGTACACAAATGCCCTTCTTGAATAATTGTCTACAAAAGATACATAGTATTTATACTTAGACAAAGAAGGTACATCCACTAGACCAAACACATCAGAGTGAACATAATCCAGAATATCAGAAGACTTATGAGAACTAGAATAAAACTGAACTCGGTTATGTTTTCCATATACGCAGTGTTCACAAAAATCAAACTCAAAACTACAATCATCCAAACCTTCAACTAGATTCTTATTCTTCAAGGCTTTTAAACTGTTTTCACCTATGTGGCCTAACCTATTATGCCAGAGCATTGTTTTCTCAGCAGGAAGTTTAGCTTCCAATGAATTAGCATTATGCATCATTATAGTTGTCTTAACTGAGTTTTTAGAGGTCACATTACAACATATAGGTTCAACATTTAACTTATATAGAGTACCAAAATGATCACCCTTTGCCAATACAATGGAACCCCTAGTCATCTTGCAACCACCAGATACAAATGTAATGTGTACTCCAGCATCATTAAGTTTACTTACAGAGAAGATTTCTTGCCAGACCTGGTATATGAAGGACTCCATTTATCCCCTTCACTCTACCATTTGGAAACTAAATTTTGATTGTACCTCTCCCTACCATTTCCAACGTAGAATCACTAGCCAGGTATACCTGTTGACCAACATGCGGTTCATACTTCGAGAACCACTCCTTGTGGGAGGTCATGTGGAAAGATGTGCCAAAATATACTAACCAAGCATCATTTGAAGTAGGCATTGCCGAGACAACTACAAATGCATCTAAATCACTTTGAGAAGACTCAGTGTCAGAATACTTCTTCCTCTTCTTCTCCTCCTTGCAATCCTTTTGGATATGCCCTTTCTGCCCATAGTTCCAGCACTTCACTATTGACTTCTTGCTTGGAGATTTAAATTTCTCTTGAGACTTGGACTTCTTCCCTTTCTTCTTGTCTTTTGTCCTTCGGTTTGCCTCGAATAGAGAGTGCATCTTTTGTCATCTCAGAAGACTTCTTTCTCATTTCTTCTGACAAAAGAGTATTAACCATAGTATCCATCTTGAACTGGGTTGTAGAACTACCGATAGCCATCACTAAGTGATCCCAAGAGTCAGAAAATGAACACAACAACATCATGCAACATTCTTCTTCCTGAATGGACACACCAATAGAAGTTAACTATGCAAGAACCATGTTGAATGCATTCAAGTGTTCTGCCAATGGTGTTCCTGCATCCATCTTCAGAGAGTACAATTTCTTCCTCAGGAAAAGTTTATTCACCAAGGATTTGCCTTGATAAATATCTCCCAACTTACTCCAGAGAAGATGTGCAATCTTCTGCTCATGGATGTTTAACAAAATAGAATCAGCAAGATATAGCCTAATTAGACCCCTTCCCTTCTAGTCAGCTAAATCCCAATCTTCTTATTTCAGGCTTGTAGGCATAATAGTCACAGTCACAACAATCCAAAGATCTTGGTCGACCAGTAAGTCTTCCATCTTGAGCTTTCCATAGTTCGACACTAGAACCATTAAAATTCTCCATGTCTATGTGCCCTGAGGTGCTCACCATCTTAACCTATAAAATAAACAAGTAGACACTCTGCAAGACTCCCACTGAAACAAAATTGACACAAAAAACCAACCCTACCCAACAAGGATAACAAAACGGGCCAAGCTCTGATACCACTTGTAAGGAAAGAAAGTGCAGAAATTCAATTCCCTAATGTCAATTTGCAGGGGAAAACAAATAGTGTTTACAACTTTTACAGAATATGGCACAGGCATGAGCATACACAATTAAACAACAAAGAGATAGAACACACAGAGTTAATGTGGGAAAACCTTCTCAGGAGAAAAACCCACCACCAACAAAAAATGACTTTATTATCCATATGTCAAATACAATAAAGTTCAGTCTACAGATTTCCTTTCACTCTGTCAAACAATCATTCCAGATGAAACAAAAACAACATGGGTCAAACTATAATTATGGACCACTCAATAGCTATTGTAACTCTCTCTTTACATTCGGTTCACACTTCGATTTTAATACCAAACAGGTTGACCCTTCATCTGAGCAACTGCAGCAACGACTTGAAGTCTAACCATCTTCCTGCATCAGTCTACATTCAAGGAAAAATAGTTATCGCACATGCAACAAGGAGTCAGGTCGGTTCGTATTCATATACACCGACACTCTCATCCTTAGTGTCCGAGTGGTCACCTTTTTGAATCTCGGTTTAGTCTCACACTGACATCAGTCTTCACTCCATCGGCCATCAGTATAGCCTTCAAATGATAGAACCTATCGCTTGATGATACCAGATCACCTAAGGTGACTCCATCGAGTCATAGGCCAGACAAATGAACTGTTACCCCAATCTCTGATAACTAGTAGGCAACCTTGTTGGCCCATCGGAACCAACACTGCGATGTTACCCTGATAACCTAAGGTGGCCTCATCGGGTCATCAACTCATGCCCAAAACTATTATCCCAATGAGTGAAGCACTATGAGACAGAACAGGGTGGGCACATCAGGACTTCGGCGTAGCCTTCAACATATTAACCCGATAGCCGATATTGAAATGATTGCCGAAGGTGACTTCATCAGGTATCGGCTTAACTCCAGACTAGAACCCCCGATAGCCGATGACAACCTGGACTGCCTAAGATATCTCCATTGGGTCATCAACACAACTCTGATGCAGTTTTCTACTCATCAATGTAGGCTACACCGATCAATCCGAACATGTCAAGTGAACTAGAGGCACATTTCCAACAGTTATACAGGATCTTATTGACAAGGGTGACATAGAAGTTGATGGTCATACCTTGAATTAGGAACATGCAATGTTTAAGGAGCTATTCCCTAAACAGGATAAAGGAAAATCCAAAACAAATATTCAAGCCAACTATGCTAGGATGTCCTATGATTATGATTCTACTGTTAACCACATTTCAATGGACAATTATGTTTCTACCACTATTATAAAGGAAAAAATTCTCGAAGGTTCTACCCAAAGTAGTAAAGTTGTTTTAAAAGGCATTGGACCATCTTCCTCATCCTCCAAAGATGAAACTTTTGAATGTAATGTCACAACCCGTCGAGGTAGAGTCACCTTGCAAGGTGTTCCACCCAATATCACAACCTCATCATCTACCCAAATGATTATGACATTTTATATTAGTTAGGGAAGACACCCACCCTCATTTCTATCCTTGAGCTCTTGCTTATATCCCTTTAACATAAGGCTATTCTTAAAAAATCATTGAGAGGAACCTCCGTACACACATATCTGAACATGGACCAATTTCATGCCATGGTGGAATACCTTTCCACTCTGCATTGCCTTGCATTCATAGAAGTCGATGATGTATCCATATGCTAACCACAAAATGCACCTCTCTACATTGAAGCATTTCTCCATAAAAACCACATCAAATGAGTCTTGATAGATGGAGGAGAAAGTCTAAACATTTGTACATTGAACACTATTAAAAAATTGGGATATTCTTAACAAACTATGAATTCAAAGAACAAGATCGGCATTAAAGCATATGATGACGAAGAACGCTCATCCAAGGGAATAGTAACCTTACCTTTGATAATTGGTCCTATCACGAGGGATGTAGTTTGTTAGGCCCTTGATTTAGATCTCACATACAACATACTTTTGGGATGTCCATGGATACACAAAATGAGAGTAGTACCATCAACATATCATCAATGCATCAAATTCCCTTATAATGGAGATGAAGTAATGATAAGAGATGATCCAAATCCAATCATGTGTTTTAATATTCTACAACCAAGATCAGAAATAATAATTCCAATTAACAAAGAAGAAACTCCATCATCAACATATGTGGATCCAGAATCACTAAAACCTTCCACATAAAAACAAGGTGAGATTAAAGGATAATACAAGGACAAAGGCATGGGAGAATACACTTTGAATCAAACCATGTATTTAAGATAAATAATTGATTCTCCTAAATATTATGGACAACCATGATCCCTCTAAAAAAGTATCAACTATTACCATAAAATGGGATCCCACTATATTCTATAGATGGGGTGAGATGGAAGAAGAAGATCGCCACAAAATGCTTTATAAAGAACCTGAAGAAGAATCTACACAAGATCATATCAAAATACCATGTAAAAAGTATGGCAAAGGATTCAAGTTCTTGTAAAAATTGGGATATGATGGTAAAGGCCCTCTTGGGTTACAAAAGAAAGAAATTGGTGAACCATTGCAGCTAGAGTTAACATTCAAAAATCAGCGCTCCAAAGTACTTGGCTTTATACCCCCTAGATTAGACACTCATAGTTCTATAGAAGCATTGCAAATCATAGATTCTGATGACCAAAAAAAAACAATGCTACTCCACAGACTCTAGTGAATGGGAATGGAGTTTAGATAAGGCATCCAGTGATTGTGACCTCACCAAAACATTCAGAGAACTAGGTGAACACATAGAAGAAAAATAGTTTAATAGAAAATTCAGAGTTGGTCAAGTAACTTTATCAGAGTCTACATCACAAGCAAAGAATGACAGTAGAGATACATGGATAAATGAATTTTGGGAACCTAAACCCTCAACATCTCAAGGTTCTATGTCAAAACCATGAAGAGTGAAGACTCCCATTATTGAGTGTCCCTCTAGTGATTGATTTGGATTTGTCTACGATCGAGGATAATGAGAAGAGTTCTGGCGATGACCCTGATTATTGTATAGAGATACCTGAAGACTCTTGTGTCTTTACCCTTACTCCCGTTGACTTTGAAAATATTGATGGCCTTCCTCTCATTTATCCACAACACATTGATTGGGACCAACAAGATCCTCCACAACTAGACCCTTTTCAAAATGATGAGGCCTTTATTAACTACCTTGGCATAAGAAATGATCTACCAATCAGGGACCACAAAGCAAGATACATCATATAACTCGATATCATGACATATCTGGGAGAGAACGCCAAACCTTCTAGTCACAAAATTATAAAAAAATAAATAAAATAAATCATAGGTCTTATGGTGAAAACCACATTGTGTCATTGTCTAACCCTAAAAAGATAAAAACAAAGGACATATTCGAGGGTGAAAACCTCTCTAAGGTGCCCAAGTATAGAAGGTTTGGCACTCTCCCTATGACATTATATGAAGGAAAATTATCAATGCTAGTGGAAGAGACTATGAAGACAAATATTGGCACAATGGAAGTTCCACACAGCATATTCTTAGCATAATCTCTGGCAGAAAGAGAAAGGCCAAAGTTCATAAGTTTCTTCACAGAGGGATAAATCAATTTCGCATGGTCATATGTGGATATGCTTGGATTAGACTTGTTGGAAGGTTTTAAATTGGTCTTATTTGTCCCATGCTTGTGTGTTGGAACTTAGGGTTTAATATTTTTGAAAAGGGTTTTAGAGTTGTTAAGGTGTTCCTTTGTTCTCTCAGGCAATGTTATGTTCTACAGTTGGCTTGTGATCACCAGTGGCCTATTTTTAAGTCATCATCAAAAGGGTCCTTTGTCGTTCATTCATCGACCCTGCACGCTAGGAGTCACTACTTGAGGCTATCGCTTTATTTTTTATTATATGACTAAGTATTAAGTATCCCTATGGTTTTGCCTTCTAAAATTACCTAGGAAGGCCCCCATGCATGATCACTTTACCCTCGGCTAGTCTCCACCTGCTAAAATGATCCACATAAGTGCCCACTTTAGTCTCATAGTTGTGCAGGATATGCGTGCCACATGAAGTATAGAGAAATGTTATCACATAGGCTTTTCAGTGAGAGGTCTTGACCATGCGGGATAAGGAATTTGCAAAGCTTAAAGAATAAGACTTATCCCATGACACCTTTGAAGCCATAATTAAGCCCCTATGGGATAAGGAGGAGACAGAGGCAACAAATGGATCCTTATCCCACAATCATTACATAATAGCAAAAGGCTCGTGCGAGATAAGGAATATTCATAGGTGTTGTAGTAGTTTTCACTATGTAGTGTGACCATGCGGGATAAGATAAGATAAGAAGCAAAGAGGAAAATCTTATCCCATGGTGGTTTTAAGATGCCCTGATGGTCATGTAGGACAAGAAATAGCTCAGAGTTATAAGGTAAAGTTGTCTCGCAATGTTTATAGGCCGACACAATGATGGTACAAAATAAGAGGTAATGAAGGATTGCAAAGAACCTTATCCCTTAAGGGTTTTCTTCTAATTAGTAATGATCGTTGGATAGCAATTATAAGGCGAGATTGCTAGGATCTCTTATCTTGCGCTTTCCTGTGGGGATATGAGATGGATCGTGGGATAAGATAAGGCAAGATCAAAAGGCTTATCCCATGCGAAGCAAAATTATCAAGGAAAGGTACCTTCAAGCGGAAGACAACAAGGAGTTATGAGAAACATGGGATAAGAGGATGCTCAAAGGACATACAAAGGCCTTATCCCACAAGAGGAGACAATATTGACAAATGTGCTATGGGATATGGATAAAAGGGTGTCGATAAAGAAAAGGTGGCATGGCCTTATCCCATGAGGATAAGAGGAATGCTTTCAGGTGCTATGGGATAAAATGTAATGGTAAATACATGGAAACCTTATCCCACAAGGATTGTCAAGATAGAAAAAGGTGGTGCGGGATAAGGAAATAAAGAGAATTCTAAGGAAGGCTTATCTTGCAGAGATGGTAAAAGGCATAAAATCATAAAAGAAAGTTCGAACAACATAAATTTTGAAAATTCTGGGTTGGCCAGGACAGTCTAATAAATGTCATGTCATCATTTGAAGGTTATTACAGGAAACCTCGATCATTCACTTCCTGATCAACAAATGAAATTCAAATTTGGCATGAAAGACTTGGCTTTGTACAACATGGATGAATTAATGGCATTGTCATAAAAGAGAAATTATTTGACTTTCTCCCATACCTTGCATTTGAAGAAGAATTCAGAGTATCCCTGAGTGAGAAGAAGAGTGAATTTCAGCAAATTGACGTGCCTTCTAGCAAATTCAACCTAGCAAGGAAGACCAGTAAGTTAATTATTCCACAA
Source organism: Cryptomeria japonica (assembly GCF_030272615.1). Lineage (NCBI taxonomy): Eukaryota > Viridiplantae > Streptophyta > Pinopsida > Cupressales > Cupressaceae > Cryptomeria > Cryptomeria japonica. The sequence continues at coordinate 829,067,209 of NC_081409.1, forward strand.
TCCTTGTGCATTTGCTAGGCTGGTGTAGTTGTGATACATAGAGCTTTTGTGTGTGTCCTAGAGTTTGTAGGGTTTTCATCTATATTTAATTTCCCAAGCTCTCCTTCACTTTCAAAATTAAAATGGCCTCCCGTGTCAAGGACTCTGCTACTCCTACTGTTGAGAATATCCCTGAAGTTAGCACTAGCTCTACAATGCCAAATGATAACCATGCCATTCCTCTTGATGTAATTTTGCTCATGCCAATAATTGAAAATTCTCACACTATTGAGCCAAGCCCTTAATCTACCTCACAAATGTCCGAGGAGGTCGAAGCAATCTCCCTTCCTAAGGAAAAGGTTGTGAAGAGAAAGAAAAAGATAGTGCAAAATACTGTCACTATTTTTTCTGACAACGAGTCTTCAGATGAGCCTGCTCCTCTTCCTAAAGCTAGGAAACCAATTCAAAAGAGGAGAAGGGTTTTCCAAAAGGATTCCATTCGAAAACCTACAACTAAAGCCCATCCTCCCACAGAAAGTTCCCGTGCTATTGAAAACCCAACCGCTGAGGAAAACCCAATTGCTTAGGAGCAAACCCCGCAGAAGGACAACCTTGTTGATAAAGTGAGGGAAACTGCTACTACAAAAGGGAAAGCTCGCAAAGCTCCCAAGAGACCTAGAAACACATCTAAAGGAGAGTCATCAGCTCCAAAAGAGCAACTATAAATATTTCTGACTACCACTCTTTCTCCTACAAAGACTGCAGAGGAATTGCAGCATCAAATTGAACATAGATTAGAGGAGGCTGCAAAGAGGCCAACTAGACAAACAAGAAGCCTCCATCAGGACCTGTTAGAATTGTTTGAGGGGTCCACTATGAATGACAACATCAAAATTGCCTTCAATGGCAAAGAAGTAGGATGTAGGGATGCACTTACAAAGGAAAGAGGGTGGGATGCATTTTATTCCTTTGATGGCAATAGAGACAAACCTATCCTAGTGTTGAATCCTTGGACACTGAACTTGGGGAAGCTATTAATGTCGAATATTTTTGTAGAATGAATGTTAATAAGAGAGCTAACTATTTCCTATGACCCCCCAAGTAGGACTGTAAGATCTGAAGATGGCTATTTCCTATTGGACATTTTGCATAGTGTTATTATAGATTGTTTTGGTTTGAACAAGTTTTCCCTCAAAGAAATCAACATAAATAATATAGAAAGAAATTACTAGTACAAAAAGGATAGATATATAAAGGAATTTGTTCCTCATTTTATGAAGAAACTTTTTAAAAATTCATAGAATTATGTCCCACCATCTGAGAGGGAGCCTTTCAGATTAGAGTGCTTTGAGCCCTATTTTATTAAGACTTGCTATGCATTAGGGTAGGTTCTTGGGGTATATTACGGGCTTACTCAAATGCCCATAGATTTCATGATGATTGCCATCAATATCCAACACCCCTCAATAAATGAGTTGTATGATTTTGCATCTATTATTCATGACAAGCTCCATGAAGGGTTAATGGGAGCAAGAAATAAAAAACAGAAGCTGGAATTTAGACACTATTCTTTATTGTGTCATATGACTCTTTATCAGAACATGGCTTATTGGGGCCTAGAATTGATAATAAGGACAAATGATCCACACACATGTATTCCATGGCTAGTACAAAGATGGAATTAGGTGTGGGACAAGGGATCCAGGTTTCACCGTTATTCTATTTTCTTTGATCATTTTGTCATGAAAGTTTTGATAAGGCTTGGAGTCAAGCTGCCCAAGTTGCCAAAGAATATTATTAAAAATTTTAGGATAAGGAGTCGCAGGGGCGAAGGAATGGTATATCCTGAGGGATATTTCATCCACAATTTTGGGGACTTCTTTTTGCATGGCAACTGCACTATCATTAGGGTATACAGGTGTGAGCAAGCACCCCATGTTTTGCTGCTTTTTGTCTGTCCTACGCTAGCATTCATTGAATTAATTTGGCAATTAATGTGGATGGAGAGGGTACAAATTACAATGGATAAGAAAGGGAGACTCCTCCCTAGGGTGATCAATTTTGAAGAATTCACTATAGGATGTGATACCCTAGAAATGGTGCAGGATTTCTTAGTAAAAATTATAGGTTGAAGGTTGCCCAAGCTTGACATTTTGACCCTGAGGGATATGTAAATGACCTTAGAGTGTACAAGATAAAGGAGAAGGACTATTTTAATTCATTTGATGAGTGAGAGGATTTAATAAGAAATTCTCACTCTACCAAAAAAGACTAGTACAGGAAGAAATGGGAGCTTATGAAGAAGCTTGAGTGGGAAAGGAAGCAAGAGGATCCTAATTTTGAAGGTTTTTATAGGGAATTCTAGAATGATTTTTCAAGGATGTCTTTCATGATTAGAAAGGTAGATGATATAATAAAAATGGAAATGGAGAGAAGGGATACCAGGTGTTACCATCCTCATTTTCTTGAGAATTTTTGTTCTCACATCATCAAAATAAGGAGTGTTTATTTAATCTAGGCTTGTATAAGTCTCAGTTTTTGTCTTGATGAAGTTTTTCTTGAACTCAAACCTGTCGGTTGAACCTCTTCTAAGTTCAAGGTTCAAGTTCAAGCAGCGTATGTAGTATTGCAGCTTATCTTTTAAAGAGTTAAAGGTCTTTGTAATAATTTTCTTTGAACTTGAACTATTGAACCTTCTCAAAGTTCAAAATTCAAGGTTCAAAGTTTCGAAAGTCGAATCCTATTTGAGTCTTGTTCTTGTAATATGTGAGCCATGACATTTTGGTGTCTTTATCTTGGTTTGTCCTTTCTATTCTTTTGAACTTGAACTTTTGAACCACTTTTCAGAGAGCTCAAAGTTCAAATTTCAAGGTTCGATGGATTGATGGCTTTGTAGGTGAAGAAGCATCGCATCGACAACAATCATATAAAAAATGTTCCAGATTTAAAAGGTGAACCTCGAGGGAATGAGTTGCGATGACGAGCCGTACTTGAGAATAATCATTTAAAAGAAATGCATGGAGGTAAAAGACTTATAATTAATGAATTGTCAGAATTAAGTCTTTTCAGAGTAATTTGGCATGGATAACTATGCACTTACCAATCATAGAAAATCATGTGACCAATTTCTATGCCTTCCCTCAATATTTGTTTTGTTTTTTAAAATAATTACTTGACTTCTTCATTTTCTCAATTTGGTAAGTAAAGGATTTGCACAGGTGATATTTTCTATTCATGACCCTTTGAATTCATAGCTCTACATGAAAGGTGAGTTAAAATTATTCCTTCCATTCCTATGATTTCATATTTGAAAGATTTCTTCGGTAGTTTTATTGGTTCAGTTCATCTCCCCTACTATGTTTTTTCTATTTGTAAATCCAAAATGAGACCAAAATTGCCTAAGACAAAACAAAAGTGATGGTTAGTTTGTTCCCTGACTGAGTTAGGGGATACTTTCCCGCCATCAGTGGATTTATATGAATTTCATGAAAGGGCACAAAATTCTTCTAGTTCTCCCTTAATGTATAAGATTCAAGATAGTGGGTTAGTAGAAGCGGTGGCTCTCCCTCCAGCAGTGTCATGTCTTGAGCTGGTTTTGGAGTGCATGAATAGATATGACCCTATTCAGAGATGTATAAAAGGTGTAGATGGTGAGGTTCTACTCAAGATTAGTAAGGAGGTCATTGCTGTTGTAATGAAAATTCCTAAGAAAGAGCAGTATGATGATTGGACGATTTGTAGGTCTCAAGGGCTCTTCTTTGAGAATAAATCATTCTATAGAAGTGTCATTGCAAGATACTGGTTGTTAAAATTTCAAAGGGGAGGTTCTTGCCTACCTAGTCCATTAACCCAGAAACACTTAACCATAGAGGTAAATGATGTAGTCATCATATTACACAGAGTAAGAGGGAACCAAATTACTTTCTATTGGGAATATTGGATGTACTTCTTCATTTAGGTCATCCTTGGTGATAACAGATATATTGATTGGGCAGAATTGATCACAAACAAGCCTGATGAGGGTCTAAGTTGCTTTGGCAATAAGAACTTCTATATGTGATCATACCTCATGTATTGCTTGGCATGTGTTAGGCCATGGTCTGGTTTACATCATGAAATGTGGAATGATGGTATCAAAATATATGAATATTAGCCACATCTGCAGCAACATAGGTCTTGTGAAAATTATCATAAGTTGAATGATATATTTCTAGGCTAGATGGTGTTTGAACTAAGGGGGAATATTCATAAAAAGTTGGCAGATGAAGTCATGTAGTTGATAAGCACTTATGGCAGCTACTTCATACAATTTCTGAGGTTCACTTACCTAAGGGTAAGAGGTTTTAAAAGAGAACCTTATAAGATGCCTAGGTATGCATTTTATAGGCAGATTCGGATAGAAATATGCAGGTGTCTCATTTCCTATTGAATTGCCATATTTCATTTGTAATATTATCTGTAATGCTTTAAATTTAGAATTAAAGTTTAAGAAGTTAAATTTTCAATTGTATGGACCTTGAGTTAATTTTGATGCCAAGGGATTTGCTGCTGCACATCTAACATTGATAAATGATTTCACTCATGTGCCAAATATTGAGGACTTCTGAGCTAACTATTGTGATGAATTTGAAATTAGGAAGAGGGCACATCAAGGGTTCACTTTATAGCAGGTCAGGGTTAATAATCTAAAAGTGAATGTTGCTAATATTGAAGATGATGATAGTGAATTGATTGATCTTCAGTTTATAGATAGTAGACAAAAAGGAGTGATTCCAGAAGTGGACTGGGATAAAGATGAAGAGGATCAGATCCAAGAAAGAACCTTTCCAGTCATTAGAAGGACTAAAAAATGGTTAAGAGGACAAAGAATGGGGAGAATTTCAAGAAAAATCTCAACTTCACCCATTGAGGTTTTGGTAGCTAAGTCTCTTGTCACACCTATGTTGCAGATTCCTCCAAAACATAGGTTAAGACTGAACAGGCAACAAGGCTAGTGAGGGTAAAGAAGGAATCAACTCCTACCAAGATCACTCATTCTAAAACTAGAAGAAAAGTAAAGCAATCATCTATGGATTCAGTAGTAGTTGATTTGGATGCCCCTGTTGACATGGAAAACACTCCAACCCTTCTAGACTTAGAGGCACATAACATTGATAATGTAAGTGATAATCAATAGGTGGGTGATGTGACAAACACTGCTACCACATTGGTGGTAAAGAAAGTAAAGGAAGTCAATTTTGGTTCTGATAAAGCTCCTATGCACATTGGACCTCAGTGGTTAGAGAACACTCTGAGTAATAAGAAAAGGAACATAGTCCCTGCTTCAATTCTATTGGAAGATTTGGTAAGTAAATGCTAGGGAAAGACTCCCAAGGCCAAGAAGCTTAAATATGGATGAAGTTGTAGCCAACCCTATTGTAAAGGATTTCACAGTTGAAAAACTAAGTCTTGGTGTCACAACCCGAGCAGCTGATGCCTATCATCTTGAAACATTGACCAAGAAAATACACAATAAAACATGGAAGGATGAAAGGGATACGCATGAGATGAAGGAAATTCTAAGGAGAATGGAAGAGTATATCAAAGTAATTAATAATCCAAACCCTTAACCTCTGTCACAACTTCCAACATCCTTTGATCCTAAATCACCCACTAATAAAAAGACTCTAGAACAAATATAGAAATGCAGGCTCATTACAAAAACTGTGATGGAGTGGTTAGAAGGAATTTAGAAATCGAGCTTAGAGTATTTTATCAATTTGAGCAGAGTTTATGATGGGGCGTTAATGGTGATGAAGGAGTTGGAAGCTGAAATCATGAATTGAAAAAAAGAAGAAGCTAAATATGCAGTGAAAGCAATGCAAGTGCGAGAAGTTCACATCTATGCAGCAATGAATTTTCTCATTGAGAATCTTGTAGCTAGCTTAGATGATAGTATTCTGTATGTTTGTGAGAGGAACATTGAATGGAGGAATTCCCTAATAAAGAAAGCTTATGATGAATCTACAAAACTAGTGGATTGGATCACAGAATTAGTTGCATCCATGCAAAATGAACTTGTGTGCATCAGAATCAAGTGTCTAAAAGATGATGATAAGACCCTTGAAACTACGGATGTTATAACAGAATCATTTGAAAGAAAAATTAATTATGTCAAAGAGGCTAAGGATCTAGTTCCGAATGATTTATCCACCATTGCAATTATTGAATCTCTTCTATTTTTATGCATTGGATACCTGGACAGTCAGCCCGACAAATTTGCATAGGTTCGTAGGGAAAAAGAGGTCTGGAAGCAAAGGATGATACACGTGGGACTACGTCATGGTTCCTTCATTCAAAATTTTTCTATTGCTTACACTAGATAGACAAATGAAGCAACTGTCAAAACAGCTAAGCCCAATCAAAATGATCCATAACTATTTTGTTATAATTAGTTTTGGCAGATTTAGTTTTAAGTTTTAAGTTTTAAGTAAACTTCTCAAAAACTTCGAGGATGAAAATCTTGAGTTTCTGTGTTTCCCTCTTTAAACCATTAGCTAGGTTGTGGCTATAAAAGCTATTTTCTGATACTTTGAAAAGGTTTGAGAAATTTTGTTATTTTTATAAAGTAAACTCTTGATACTTGATCTATTTTTGAAGATATGAGGAAAGATATTCATCTGTGAATTGAATATATGAAATCGATTTTGACAGTTTGAATCTAAGGAATTTATTTTTGTTTGAATAAATTCTTGTTCAAATTGATCTCATTCCTCATATTGAAAATAGTTACAAAGTTAGGAGTTAAAAAGACTTCTTTATTTTATGTGCATTAAGTTGCATCAGTTAAGATAGTCAGTGAGCTATTTTCTTAAATTGATATATGAGAATTTTGCATCTTTATAACATGTTGATGTATGGAGATGAATGCCTTTAATGCTTTTAGGTTAAAAGTGTACATGAACTTGTAGATTAAATTAGTTCATTGAAGATATTTGAAGGGATTTGTACCTTAATTTAGAGGAGAATGAATTATTTTAGTTTATCCAACTGTGCGGTTGCAAATTTGTCTTGAAAGGGTAAAAAAGGTTAAGTTAAGAATAGAGATCTTGAAAAATGACAAATCTGTTAACCAATAGATTTTTGGTGACTCTGTTGGGGAGTCGGATAATAAGACTAGATGTGTAATCATAAGATAAATAGGGCTATCTTAATGTTTGTCTTGTTTGAAGTGTCTAGTGCATTATAAATAGGTTGGAGTCAAGAAGATATACTAGGTCCCAAAGGCATGAAGGGGTGATTTTTAAGGAGCTCCAAGGCTTAAAATTTTCAACTTCCTTTACACCTCGAAGAAGAGCCAAGAGTAGACCTCCTATTACTTCTTCTATATCTCTTGTATCTCCTATATATCAAGCCCTAACATTACATGGTGTTTCTTTCCCTAGTGTAATCAACCCTACACCTTTAAATATCATTCTGCCCATGGCTATAAACAATCCCTGGGGCCCTGTCGTAGGACCACTTGCTCTTGGTGCAAATCTTAATCCTTTACCCAAAGGAGATAGGGATCATTTGCCTAACTTTATTGGTGATGGAAAAGTCTCTGTAAACGAGGATTTGCATGCATTTAATGTTTCTTGTGGTGTTTTTACTGTTCAGAATGAAGATGTGGCTGTGAGATTGTTTGTACAAACATTGATTGAGGTAGCAATAGATTGGTTTTATCATTTACCAAATGATGCAATTACTAATTGGCAAGATCTTAAAACTAGGTTCAAGGCTAGGTTCAAATTAGCCGAAGATGAACATTCTCTTCTAGCCCAATTAGTCCAATTAAAGAAAGAAATCCCTGAATCCATGAGAGATTTTGTGGCTAGGTTTGACAAAATTATCCATAAGATTCCAACAAACCAAAGGCCTTCAGATGATAATTGAAATGATTTTTCATTAATTATATGCCCTCTGATATTGGTTTCTTGATCCCCAGGCAAAGAGTAGCAGCCCTAGCTAATGTGAAAACATTGGCCATAGAATTAGATGATGATTTAATCACTGTAGGAAAGTGGAAGAGGGAAGTTCAAACTTCCACAACATAAACATCAACTTCATCTGATCCTATAATTCAGAGACTAATGAATGATATGATAACTCTAAAGAGGAAATTACCCAAAACAAACACTTCCTATCCACAGACTTAGCAAGATATCTCAAGGAAAGTCCATAATCAATCAACAAAAGTCGAAAGTAGAATTTTACAATTGCCTCCTACACAACCAAGGCTAGAAATTGAGACACCCCCACCTAAGGCCAACATGTGTATCTTTCATCTTACTGATGAACATGATGGAAATTATTGCCCAAAGATGGTACATTATGCTCAACTGGTTGGTTCAAAGGAGACGCTGCTAGAATCAAGTGAAGAAGATTCCCCTAGGCAGCCTGACGACTCTAAAATCCACTTCCTGGAGTATGAGTCTGATTCACAAAGAGGAGGTGATATCCTGGTTAACTTGGAGGATCCTTCCTATGTTGTGTTGACTAGAAAGCAACAGAATGTCAGACCTCGAAGTAATTCTTCATCCTCTATTATGAACCCCAAAGCTAAGGAAATTATTTCTCGATTTCATAATAATGATTTGAGAGCTCAAGAACCTCAATCGTTGAAGTTTGTAGACACTCAGAGTTCAATTGATATTGTCGAAATTTGTAAATCCTCTTGGATTCAAATTATGCTAGCTGAATATCTTAAATTAAACCCTAAGGAACTTGATAGGTTGGTTAAGTTTGTGAAAGGAAATAATGCATATGTACAAGCTAATATGATACAACAATCAACTAATGCTACTTTGTCCTCTAAAGAAGATGTGTCAACTTTTCTCGCTCCTCATGAAGCTTTCCCTGAAATAGTTGCCCATCAAGCTAATGACACATTCTCTATCCTTGAATCGAAACCTAAGCCTTTTTATATATCCCTATTCATAAATGGATTTAAACGGAATAATTGTATTATAGACTCGGGTGCCTTAGATAAGATCATGCCATCTGTTGTAGCCAAGGTTCTGGGATTATCCCTGACTAAAACCTTTGGTAGATGTTACTCCATAGACTTAAAGAAAATAACCTTGTTAGGAGAGATTAAAGATTCCTAAGTAGTCCTTACCGCTCATCTTGATAAAAGAGTTAACTATTCTAATAGTTGATATTCCTGTGAGTTATGGCATGTTTCTTAGTCATACATTTTGTAGAGACCTAGGAGGTAAAATTAAAATGGACTGGTCTTAGGCCACTATCCCCATAAAGAAACAACAAGTTATTTTACAACCAAAGGCTAAGTCCAAGTTCACTGCTTTTCCTTCTCATGATCCGAAGGCACAAGTATTGTACCAGGAATGTGAATTTGGGAATTATATAATCTTATCTGATAATGAAGTTATAGGAAATTTGTCTCAGTCTAAGGCACTTGAGGATCTATGGATGATAGAGTTTGATGGAAGTTGCTTAGCATCTGGCTCTGGAGCCAGAGTAGCTCTTATTCCCCCCTTTGGAAAACATATTCCTTTCTCTTTCAAGTTGGAGTTTAAGAACATAAATAATATCGCTGAATATGAGGCCTTGTTGTTGGGAATAGCTAAAGCAAAGAAATTGGGAGTGAAATTGTTACAGGTAAAAGGAGATGTCGAGTTGATTGTAAAATAAGTAAGAGGGTTATTTAATATAAAGAATGAAAGATTAAAGCACTACTGGAATAGGGTATGGGATGAAATTGAAGGCTTTGATGCTTTTTTTATTGAAGCCATCTGATAGTACTAAAAAATGGCTGCACAAAAATTTTCATGCTTGAGTCAAGATATTGGTCATTTTGGATTTATTTTATCCTCTTTCAAGGTTCAACGTTTAAGGTTTAGGGTTTATGAATTTATGATTAAGTCTTGTAAAAGAAAAACCCTAAGCTTGTTATATTCCTTCATTACCTTTTGACACTTAAGCCAAGGGTTAGTTACTATTGGCAGGGCCATTTTATTTTTCCTAATCAATAAGTCGTGTTTGGCTGGTCCTTTTATGATTTTTCCCAAGTTGCATGCAAATTTACCCTAGGTGGTTCCCTTTTAATATTTTCTGCTAGCACCTAAATTTTCCTAAAGTCTAAAGTCTTATGTCTTTCGCTGGTGATCATATGTTAAATCACAAATAGATCCTATGATTCATGCAACCTCATGAATGAAAATATAAGGAAGATAAGGACTGGGGCATCACGAGATGATTCCATGTGTCCTTGGCAGAGAAGGGTGAGTCAGTGGTTTGACTGTTCAAAATTCTCATATTATCGGCTCTCAAGAGGTAAAAACTGGATTACTAATGGCCCCATCAATTTGTACGTGTTATAATGGATGATGATGTTATAATCTCGGCAAAAAGGTGTTCAACTTTTAATTTGCAAAGATTGGCATGCACTGTGATCGCAAAGTAAAGTGCGAACATATCTAATGGCCCTCAAAATTCCCGGAAGGAAGATGCAAGAATTTTATGGATCGTGACATCACAAGATGATGCCATGTGTCCCAGGCTGACAAAGAAGACTGACTGTAGATTCACTAACAATGTTAGGCTAGTAGATAACATGGCATTGCTATGCCACATATTTGATGGGTCCACAAGCCACAATGGTAGGTCAATACTAGATTGACCATTAGTGATCATTTGATTTTCCAATCTAGGCAGGATCTACGACAAAGTTTCAAACTTATTTTTAAAAGGTAATCAAGGGTATTATTTGTCACCTATGCGGGAAAGTTAGAACCAACAAAATACAACCTTGTCATCATGGAACATGATAGCGACAAGTCAGGACACTTGGATGTCGACTCATTCTTGAGGAAAATTTTTGAAGGTCTTTATTGAGTCAAGGTTGATTAGACAAGCAAGGATGATGTTTTCAGAGGCATGAAAGGATTGGATAGCTTCTAAGTTAGAGATTGGAGGTCACAGATTTCTATGAGAAATCGGCGGTTGCTTGTTGTCAGGGATTCTGAAGCAGAAATTTTACAATCAAGGAGGAATAAGATTAGAATAAAATTATTCACATAAGATGAGCCTTAGCAGGAGGGAGTGGATTTGATAGGCATGATTTCTAGAATCCATAGCTAGAAGGTTGAGTTGAAAGCACGAAAATGATGATTTTTCACACGAATGGACATCACCAGATGAAGTATTTTTTTTATTATAAATACAATAGGGTGGTGACTAAATTGGTAGAAGAGAAAGGAAGCCTTCTTATTTTCTGAGAGTAGTTCTTTCCTGAGCAAAGAAGATGATGTTTGAGCAGTATCCTGCATGGAGTAGTTGTGTGCTCTGTGATACCGGACGGGAGTTTTTCTCCTGTGTGAGTGTGTTTATTGTCAAAGGGGTTGTGAAAGTAAGAAAGATTTCTAGAGGGGGTGTGAAAGCCTTTTCTTATAAATAAAGGCCACGCATGGCACATCCTCTACTTCTACTCTGCCACTAGATGGTAGGGGGTTCAAAGAAGGAGGTCGCAGAGGAAAGAAAGAAGGATTGGTTAGGGTGGGGAGTGGAAGCATGTCATCTCTATAACTACATGGAAGTTGGGACCCCTCCCCAACATATTATGTTTCCCCTTAGGCTCCTCCTTCCACTTTCTTTGATCTTGGGCATGAAGGCTCGAGCTCTTGTTTTAGTTTAAAGGCAACTTTTCTTCTTATCGAGACCCAATATCCTTTCTGAGAAGGGAAATGATCTATTGGATAGAATGTAACATCTCATACTCCATCTGAAGGCATCAAGGTGATATTGGAAGAGCTCAAGTGGTTTTGCTTCTACCACTTTTCAGTTGAAAATTTTGATTCACAGGTACCAGTGCATGGATATAGAATATTTTTGTAACAAAATTGCATATGGCCTTTTAGGCCTAATTGCTAAGAGTAAATCTATTGTTGACATGTGTCTCTTGGCCTGAAGCTTGTTTCTCCCTTTTCTTTTATAAAAAGGGAAACCAAGGCCATTACACGAGTTCCCACTAGGGGAGTCTCTTGAGGGTTCAAAAATTATAGTTCCTTTGGGTTTCCTTGTCTGGTTCCAATAGTGAGTCGAGGTGAAGTAAGCAAGCTGTAAAGTTATTTATAGAGAAAATGAAAAGCATTCAGTGTCATGCTTTGTGTAGGTTCTTTACAGTGACAAAAGTAGTAATTTTATTCAATATAAATAAAGTTCTGATCTTTATCTCTCTAGTGGATAATTCTATCAATTTTCAAATGAATAGAGTCAAGAGTTTTTTTATTTGTTGTATTGTTATGATGTATGTAACTTTTTATTTCTTGCTTTTACCTAAGGGGTCGATTAAATGCTTGAGTGGGATTATAGAGTGATAGGGCTTATGTAGGAATTTAGATAAGTAGTTTAGGTTGGGATTGCAAATGAGATATATTGTAAGAAAATATTATCTTAGATTTTATACAATTAGATAAAATTATGTCGCATTTTCAGTTTACATACTGTATCTTCAGGTACCCAATGGAGTAAGGAATTGATCACGGCTTGTAATTGATTTTCAATATCAGTCTTGTGTTCAAATTCACTAAAAAATCACTATAATTTGTTGATTATCAAAATACCTTTCATTTCATGTCTGTTATTGTTTATCCTATCCATATCATGCTCTAATTAGGTTGAGGATCACTAAAGGACTTTCCATCCTTGAGAATTCTCCACATCATTGAGCTTGTGTATGAGATCATCTGCCTTGTCATAGTGATTTTTTGAGTGTGGTATAGAGATCATAAAATTTACTAAAGGGATCGCCCTCCCGGGTTTTGCAGAGCCCAAAGCATAGAAGGATTTATAGAATCCTTGTTAGTTGGTCGAATCCTTGTGATAATTTCCACAATTGAAGTTGGTTGCTTCATAGAAATTGGATTAAGTGTATTGGTGGATTTTAAAGCATAAAACCCATTTTTGGGAAGCAACAACATCCCACGTGAATTCAATTCTAATGCTGATTCTTTTTTAGTGTTAGCTTCTCTCTTGATTCCTCATCCTAAATTCATAGTAGATGTTAGGTCCTAGAGACAACTAAGAGGGGGGGTAAATTAGTTGTCAACTAAATTCAAACCAAAAACAACTTAACCAAATTAATGCTTAATATTGGTAAACTAGTTAAGTATGACAGTAGACAGTTTTAACAGTTAATTGCTATACCGGTAAAGATTAGTGCATGAAACATAAACACAAAGTCATCCACAACACATAACACCAATATTTGTATGTGGAAACCCTATAAGGGGAAAAACCACAGTGGGAAACCTTACCCACAATTAGATGATACTACTGTAGATAGTAAGTGTACATAAATGGGGTCTGCACATGCAAAAAGGCCAAGCGCCTAGAGCTCACTGCTCAATCACAAAATGGGAGTCACACTGACTACAGTTGGATAGTTAAATCCAATAAGAATGTACTGCTCAAAATAGCATCTTCATATGCTGGATTCGGTACTGGTGTAATGCTGATATGCTTTCATAAAAACCTAGCTTCACCTTCAAATGATGTCTACATGTATTGCACTGGTTAATCTCACATATACCTTCACACAATTCTTTTTCGCATTTCACATTTGATCTTACAAATAAGATCTTACATTTATACCATAACCTAAGACCAATTTTAGTAGGTCAGCTCTACAAGATAGCACAATAAAAACATTTTACAAACAATATAATATCCAATGCAATAACTGATTTAACATGTCAGCTTAATGCATTTACAACAATAATTAATCATCTCCATAGCATGCCATGCTGATCTGGAAAAGATAAACCTACCGGTGTAACCCTGGATAACCCTGGACCTATTTGTCGATAAAAGCAAATATGCAAATTGTGTAGGAGAAAAAGTGATACTAAGCAAACATGCCCTAATCTCACTTTCAATCACACACTTGTGGAATACGAAAGAGCCTAGAGGTATCACACAATTGGCTACTTCTTTTTGTGGAAGAGAGAGCCATGGGATACCTATTAGGATTTCTATTCCCTTGTTGCAAATGATAGATAGAATGATGCAAGTTCAATCCCTAACCCCAAAGTGCAAGTATGAACCAATAACGAGATTACAGAATTGAACTTAAACAATGGAAAGTTGTAAACACAAGGACAAGACAAGAATGCAAATGCATACCCGGTGTTAAAATCTAAGTGAAAATGTTCGAGATGGGGGCGCGGGCGCCACTGTCCTGATTCTGCCCCTGAAACTGCTCCGAAAACTGCTGTTTTGCAACCTAGAAAGCTGTCAAAAATGCTGAAAATTGTTGTCTGATAGAGGGACCAGGGCGCCTAGCGCCCCTGTCCCAAGGACCAGGGTGCCCAGTGCCCCTGTCCTGGTAGGACCAGGGTGCCCACGCCCCTGTCCTGGTCTTTTGCTCTGAAATTTGGTGTGTGGTCCGGTCTCCGTCTGCTTCTTCCAGATCTGTAACTTGCGGCGTTGTCCGAATCCCGAAATTTGCACTTATATCTGAAAAGGTGTTTTGGGCAGCTATATAGGGTTTTTCCTTAGTCAAACCCCCGCTTTGGTGATTTCCACCTCCACGAATAGCCAAGTTGTATTGTAAAAGTAATGTGTGTGCAAACCTTGTGTGTGTGTGCAAGATCCTAAAATGAAAGTAAGCAAGCTAGAGCAACCTAGAAAGTAAACCCTAATTGCTTGTAATTGACAAAGTAAATGCTCCAAATTAAGATGCAAAGTGATCTAAAGCATGAATACAAATGATATAATGAGGCTTATGCAAAGACATGAAAACAACATGAAATCATACCCAACCCCAAGGGAGGGGTACAAGCCAATCTTCAGTTGGTGATCCCTTATTGCTCTTCAATGTCTTCAAAGCCCTAAATGGATGAATGAAATTGATGAATGCTTGATGGATGGATGTTGAATGTTGTTGAAGTCTTCAAAGATGTGCTCTTTCGCTGCATATGAGGTCGTGAAAATAAAAAATCGGATCCTTTCAAATGAAGAAAGAGAGCTCTTATATATGAAACCCTAGGTCTTAATTTCAACTTTTGGCTGACCTAGAGATTGAATCTCTCACCAATTTCTTGGGGTTAAGCTTTATTTTATGATGGGATCGCACTCCTAAAATTTTGAGAAAAATGTCCGGGACCATGTGCACTTCGGGCGCGATGGTCCTGACAACTTTTCACCAAATTTTTAGGGCTGTCAGATATGATTATTTTAGAGAGAATCCTGAAGTTACAGGTGATTTTGAGATGTTTTGACCCCTGAAATCAAGCCCCCAAGTTCAAAATAGGACCTAATTAGGATTTTTGATTAAATGATGTATTGGAGGAATAAAATGAAAAGGGCACACTTTAATGAAAGGGCCCAACTTTATGATATGGAAGATGATGAAATAGAACCTTAGACCTAATTAATTTAATTAATTAAGTGCTAAAGGGGAAATGTAATGCAAAATGCAAAATGCGCCAAGGTGGGTGCTAAACTAGGTGTGAAATTGTACCACCCTAGCAAGTGCGTACAATTTACGACGCTACACAAATATGAATATACCAATAATTAATTCATTAAGATAAGATGTCCACTCGATGTCTTTGATATTACCAAGTGTCTTCCATATCATTCCAAGTGTCGGTGATCATTATATCCTGCCGGTGAACCATATACCAGTAATTGTGCAATAGTTACTTGCTTGTCGGTGAATGTTGCGGGATCTCCAAAGTGCTAGTGTTTTAGTAGGTGTTGACATCAATGACAAAACCATACCAAAATACCAACAATATCCCCCTTTGGCATTGATGGCAACACAAGATGGAAAAACCATCAAAGTCCCAAAACAGAAATGTCAAATAACAAAAACCAACAATCTCCAAAAAGATCATAACCAAAAATCAAAATACATACAGAGAGTAATAATCTCTCCCAAACAACAATCTCTCCTCAAAAGATAATGTGTTTTTCCATAGATATCTCTCCCCCTTTGACATCAAATGCCAAAGTTACAACAAAACTAAGTTCATATACAAAATACCAATCAACTCAATATACCAACTAGTCCCCCTGAGAAGTAGCTTCCTCATCAAAGATCAGAATAAAAGATTTGTCTGTTAATTTTGTCGGTTGATGACAATCATCAACTTCCTAGGTCTCTACCGGTGGTGGTATGACTCCAAGCTGATCTATGAGATATTTAAAAGTCTCCTTAGGCAAAGGTTTTGTAAAAATATCTGCAAGTTGTTCCTTAGTATTCACATAAACCAGTTTTATCTCCTTTTCTTCAACTTTTTCCCTTAGAAAATTCAGTTTGATAGAAACATGTTTTGTTTTAGAATGTAGTACTGGATCCTTAGATATATCAATTGTTGTAGTGTTATCACAATATATAGTAATAGGTTCTTTGCATTTTACCTTTATGTCTTTCAACATTTGCTTAAGCCCTAGTACCTATGTACAGTTGGTTGTTGCTGCAACATATTTTGATTCTACTATTGATAAAGATGTACAACTTTGTTTCTTACTCAACCAAGAAACTAATCTGTTTCCAAGAAAGAATGCTCCATCAGTGGCACTTTTCCTATCATCCACATCTGCTGCCCAATTTGCATCTATGTATGAACATAGATAAAAAAAATTCATCTCTAGGATACCATAATCCAAGATTTATAGTCCCTTGTAAGTACCGGAAAATCCTTTTTACTGTTGATTCATGATTTTCTCTAGGATTACTTTGAAATCTTGAAACAATACATACTGCATTCATAATATTAGGTCTGGTTTGTGTCAAGTACAGTAAACCTCCTATCATAGATTTGTATCTAGTTGGATTAACAGGTGTAGATTCATCCCTTTGAGATAATATGCCATTTGTAGTCATAGGTGTGCTTACTAGTTTAGAGTTCTCCATCCCAAATTTCTTTAGTAACTCTTTTAGGTATTTGGATTGACTCAAGAATATACCTTTATCAGTCTGTGAAATCTGCAATCCTAAAAAGAATTTTATTTCTCCAATCATAGACATTTCAAATTCTTGCTGCATTTTAATAGAAAATTCTTTACATAATCCATCTTCTCCTCCAAAGATTATATCATCAACGAATACTTCTATAATCAAGATGTCATCATTAGTTATTTTGTAATATAAATTGTTGTCTGTATTTCCTTTAGTAAAACCAATCTTTAAAAGATACTTATCCAATCTTGCATACCAAGCTCTTGGAGCTTTTTTTAATCCATACAAAGCTTTTCTTAACCTGCAAACCATATCATTGTCATTTGTTAAAGAAAATCCATCAGGTTGCTCAATATAGAATTCCTCTTCAAGATCTCCATTCAAAAATGCACATTTAATATCCATTTGATAAACTTTGTAGTTCTT
Source organism: Cryptomeria japonica (assembly GCF_030272615.1). Classification (NCBI taxonomy): domain Eukaryota; kingdom Viridiplantae; phylum Streptophyta; class Pinopsida; order Cupressales; family Cupressaceae; genus Cryptomeria; species Cryptomeria japonica. The sequence continues at coordinate 829,084,565 of NC_081409.1, forward strand.
GTGTGCTACAAAAGCCAAGAATAATCTGACTGCCTCAATTCTAGCTACTAGTGCAAAGGTTTCATTGTAATCAACTCCTCCTTTCTGAGAATATCCCTTACACACTAGTCTTGCTTTATTTTTGACAACCTTACCATCTTCATTAAGTTTGTTTCTAAATACCCATTTGGTTCCAATTACATTTTTATCTTTAGGCTGGGGAACTAATGTCCAAGTGTTATTTTTCTCAATTTGTTCTAATTCTTCTTCCATAGCTTTAATCCAAAATTTATCTTCACATGCCTCATTAACAGATGATGGTTCAATTTGAGAAATAAGACATACCTCTTCATTTTCCAACCTTCCTCTTGTCATAACTCCTTTAAATTTGTTTCCAATTATCTGATCTTCAGAATGATTCAATCTTACATACTGGGGTGTCTTTGTTTGTTGTTGTTCCTTAGTTACTATGGAATCCTCATATGATACCGGGGTAACTGGATCTTCATTCTATACTGGTGGATTTAGTGTAGGTTCATTTGTCAAAATTTATGTTGCCGGTTCAGAGTCTATATACCTTGAAGTTCCTCTGAATTGTTCATCAATCTTTACATTTGTACTCTCAACAATTTTTTGCAATCTTTTGTTAAAACATCTATATGCCTTGCTCTTAGATGAATAACCAAGAAATATTCCTTTATCACTTCTAGGATCAAATTTTCCAATATACTCATCTCTTCTGATATAACATTTACTTCCAAAAATTCTGAAATACTTAAGAGTAGGAGTATTACCAAACCATAGTTCATGAGGGGTCTTACTAGTTTCACCTTTGATGTGAAATTTGTTGAATGTATAGACCGTTGTACTGACTGCTTCTCTCCAATATACATGTGGTAAATTTGCTTTTGATAACATACTTCTTGCTACATCCAAGATAGTTCTGTTTTTCCTTTCAACAACTCCATTTTGTTGTGGTGTCTGAGGTGCTGATAACTATCTTCTGATTCCATTCACTTCATAGAATGTATTAAATTCCTTAGATGTGAATTCTCCTCCTTGATCTGATCTTAAACATTTGATTTTCTTACCGGTTTTATTTTCAACCATTGCTTTGAACAGTTTGAACTTTCCAAGTGCTTCTGATTTTTCTCTGAGAAAAGTAACCCAACACATTCTAGAATAGTCATCAATGATTAGCATGAAATATCTATCACCTTGTAAGATTTTAGTTCTAGCTGGACCACATAAATCAGTATGAATCAAATCAAGAGCATTATTGGATTTTTCTGGAATACTTTTGAAACTAGCTCTAACTTGTTTTCCAAATTGACATTCCTTACATATTGTATTCTAAGGTTTGACAATTTTAGGTAAATCTCTAACTGCCTTAGTAGTACTGATTTTTACCATGCAATCAAAGTTTACATGACAAAGTCTCTTATGCCATAACCAACTTTCATCTATATGTGCAATCAAGCATGTCTTTTTATTGTTATTCAAATGAAAAATATTACCTCTAGTCTGATTACCAGTTGCAATTTCTAAACCAGTTCTATTCATGATTTTGCATTTTCCATTCTTAAATTGTAACTGAAATCCTTTCTCAACTATTTGACCAACACTTAAAAGATTATGCTTTAATCCTTCAACATAGTAGACATTGTCAGTGTTATGCTTACCATCAAGAGATGTTGTACCCTTTCCTTTGATTGAACAAGCTTTGTCATCTCCAAATCTTACTAAACCACCATTGTATTCTTGAAATTTCAATAATTTACCTTTGTCTCCTATCATATGATGTGAGCATCCTGAGTCAATGATCCATTCATCTTTTACTTCAAATTTAGCTGCTAGGGCTTGTTCTACTGGTTGAGCAGTAGGTGTCAGTTGATCTTCTGTTATAGCAACAAAAACCCATCCATTGTCTGTTGGATCCTCATCAGAATCATCAGTCACACCTTCATCAACAATATAACAAGATTTGTCTTTATTCTTCTTAAATCTGTATCTCTGATATTTAGGATTAGGCTTGTATTTTCTTCTAGCTTCTTCTCTTAGTCTAGCATGTCTATTGTAGTTAAAACATTTAAAGGGTGCTTTACCTTCATACTTACTTCCAACTGGACCTTTAGGCATTTTCCTTGCAAATAGTGCTTCAAATTCTTCAAGTTCTTCATTTTCTTTCCTACTTTCTTCAAGTTCTCTTGCATAAAAGGATTTCCAATCAGATTTATCAAATGATGGAGCAGATGATGTTGATGCTTTAAAGGCTAAATCTATCTTAATAGTAGCAACAGGACCAAATTCCTCAATTTCAAAAGCTAAAAGTTTCCCAATCAATGTATCCCTAGTTGCTGATGTATTAGGCATTTCTCTCAACTCATTTATAGCAGTAACCTTCATTTTATATGCCAGTGGCAATCCTCTTAAAACTTTTGAAACAATTTCATCCTCACTTAAGGTTCCTCCACAACATTTAATACCCAAAACCATTTCATTTACTCTTTCCATAAAAGTAGAGAGCCTTTCATCTTCTTCTATTTTCAGATGTTCATACCTAACCCAAAAGCTTTCAAGTTTTGCAATTTTGACTGTGGAATCTCCTTTGTTTAGTGTTTCCAAATGATCCGAAATAGCTTTAGTAGTAGACCTATCTGGTAGTCCCATGATTTCTTGATCTGATAATGCACTCAAAAGTGCTTCTCTTGCTTTGCAATCATTTTCTTCATCTTTAGTCAAGTTTGCTGGAGTGGGCTGACCTGGTATAGCAACACTATAACCATTCTTTGTAACATCCCAGATGTCCTTTCCAATGCAATTGAAATGTGTCTCCATTCTGATCTTCCATATGCCATAGTTGGTTCCATCAAGTTTAGGACTGTCCCTCCAGAAATAGTTAGTAGACATTGGATCTCCTCAAGCTGTTAAACTTTTGCAAAAGAGGACTATGCTCTGATACCAATTGTTAGGTCCTGGAGACAACTGAGAGGGGGGGGAGGGGGGCTGAATCAGTTGTCAACTAAATTCAAACCAAAAACAACTTAACCAACTTAATCCTTAATATCGGTGAACCAGTTAAGTATGTCGGTAGATAGTTTTAACAGTTAATTGCTATACCGATAAAGATTAGTGCATGAAACATAAACACAAAGTCATCCACAACACATAACACCAATATTTGTACGTGGAAACCCTATAAGGGGAAAAACCACAGTGGGAAACCTTACCCACAATTAGATGATACTACTGTAGATAGTAAGTGTACATAAATGGGGTCTGCACATGCAGAAAGGCCAAGCGCCTAGAGCTCACTGCTCAATCATAAAATGGGAGTCACACTGACTACAATTGGATGGTTAAATCCAATAAGAATGTACTGCTCAAAATAGCATCTTCATATGCTAGATTCAGTACCAGTGTAATGCTGATATGTTTTCATAAAAACCTAGCTTCACCTTCAAATGATGTCTACATGTATTTAACTGATTAATCTCGCATATACCTTCACACAATGCTTTTTCGCATTTCACATTTGATCTTACAAATAAGATCTTACATTTATACCATAACCTAAGACCAATTTTAGTAGGTCGGCTCTACAAGATATTACAATAAAAACATTTTACAAACAATAGAATCTTCGATGTAATAACTGATTGAACATGTCGGCTTAATGCATTTACAACAATAATCAATCATCTCCATAGCATGCCATGCTGATCTGGAAAAGATAAGCCTGCCGGTGTAACCCTGGATAACCCTGGACCTATTTGCCGGTAAAAGAAAATATGCAAATATGAATATACCAATGATTAATTCATTAAGATAAGATGTCCACTCAATGTCTTCGATATTACCAAGTGTCTTCCATATCATTCCAAGTGTCGGTGATCATTATATCCTGCCGGTCAACCATATACCAATAACTGTGCAATAGTTACTTGCTTGCCGGTGAATGTTACTAGATTTCCAAAGAGCTAGTGTTTTAGTAGGTGTTGAAATCAATGACAAAACCATACCAAAATACCAATAGTAGATACTTATTGGGTGGAGTTAATATATAGGCCAAGTGTCCCTGATAACTCCAAATTTTGGCAAGTCTTTGAAAATGACAAGCACATAAAAAAATTTCTACATTGTGCTAAAATGTTCATGACTACATTCTTTGAAGGATCTGAAACTGAATGTAAGGAATTCTCCCTAGATCCAGGAGAGGGAACGCGAGATGAAATTATCTAGTTGAAAGGAAATAAGATTCCTACAGGGTTAGTGTCTTTAGAGCACCTTTTTGATCATCACGATGATTTCATCAAGAGGAAGGATGAACGATTACCAGCAACTCATGTTTCTAGTGATTATGAGAGGATTAATATTGGTGATGAAGAGGATCCTAAGTTGATTATTTTTGGAAAGTGTTGTACCCCCAAAGAGAAGAGAAGATTCATTAGTTTGTTAATGGAATACACGGATGTGTTTGCCTGGTGCTATGATGATCTGAAAAGTTTTAGAGATGGGTACTTTCAGTATCATATTCCTATGAAACTAGGAACAAGTCCATTCAGGCACAAATTGAGAAATTTTAATCCCAAGGTTGCAGAGGCCATCTTCAAGGAGGTGGATAAAATATTAAAGGAAAGAATTATATATCATATCTATCATTCCACTTGGATAGCTAATATAATTCCAATTCGTAAAAAGAATGGAGAGATAAGGATTTGTGTGGACTTTAGAAATTTGAATCAAGGTAGTCTGAAGGATAATTACCCATTGCTTGCTATGGATCATAATTTACAAACAGTCTCCGGTTCTGAAATGATGTCGATGTTAGATGGGTTTTCAAGCTACAATTAGATTAGTGTCTCAGAAAAGGATCAGCATAAAAACAACTTTCATTACTCCTTGGGGTACCTTTGCATACAACAGGATTCTATTTGGTCCAATAAATGTCGGAGCAACCTTCAAGAGGCATATGGACTTGTCTTTTGGTCACTTGAAAGATAAAATAATTGTTTTATACCTTTAGGATTTAATTGTCTTCTCGAAAAGGAGAAAGCATCACTTGAGAGACTTAAGGAAAGTTTTGCAGAGGTGCAAGGAGCATGGAGTGTCTTTGAATCTGAAGAAGTTAGTGTTTAGTGTTACTAAAGGTAAACTGCTTGGTTACATCATTTTAAAAGGCGTCAAGGTAGATGCAAAGAGGGTGAAGGAAATCCAATAGATAAGTTTACCATCTAATAGAAATGGTGTTAGATCCTTCTTTGGTCAAGTGAATTTTGTGAGAAGGTTTGTCCCTAATTTTACAAAAATTACCAGATACATAGTGAATTTGATGAGTGAAAAATAGGTGTTCAGATGGAATGATGAGGGGAAGAAAGCATTTGAAGCAGTAAAATAAGCTATGGCACAAGCTCATATGCTCATTAATCTATTGCCTTCATGAGTGTACCACCGAAGAAGCATAGACTGAAATATTCATTGATGGAGACACAAACATTTTCGGTGGTAAAAGTTACCAAACATTTCAGGTATTACATTCTTCATTCTCATGAAATAGTGTATGTACCACACTCGGTTGTTAAAAGTATTTTGAGACAACAAGATATTGGAATGAATAGTAGAGCCACATGGGTATGAAAAATACAGGACTTTAATCTGGATATTAAACCAACTAAATTAGTGAGGGGGAAAGGCTTATGTAAATTGATTTCAAAGAGTAAGAATGAAGTGCATGAGTTACATCTGGTCCTGTTTGTGGGTCTTCAAGATTCTTAGTTTGCAAATGTGGTATTTTATCTAACCTATGGAGAATGTCCTAAACATTTGTCACCTAAGGAGAAACACAATTTGAGATTGAATGTTGCTAAGTATGTCATCTTTGGTGATATTTTGTACAAGAAGGGATTGGATAGCACTTTTTTATGTTGTGTTGATAAGGAGCATTAGGAAGCTCTTTTGGAAAAATTTCATAATGAAGATTGCGGTGGAGATTTTTCTTCAATAGTGACTACTTATAAAATTTTGAGGAATTATTACTATTGGCCAGGCATGTTCAAAGATGCTTACACCTAGGTAGAAAATTGTGAAAAATATAAGTTGTTCATAGGAAAGCCATAGATTGTGACATTGCCCCTTAGACCTATTGTTATTGATGAATCATTCAAGCAGTGGGGGCTGGATTTCATAGGTCCATTGTTGCCTACCTCAAGTGTTTCACATACACACATACTTACTGCAATGGATTATTTTACCAAATGGGTAGAAGTTGTTCCTGTACGAAAGACTACATCTGAAGTGGTTTGTGATTTCTTACAAGAAAACATTTCAGTTTGGTTTGGAGTTCCTCAGAAGGTAGTGACTGATAATGCTATGAATTTTTCCTCTACATAAATCTCTATGTTTTTTTATGATCATGGAATTTCTCTTGCACACTCATGAGATTACTATCCGCAAGGCAATGGTCAGGCGGAGTCCAACAATAAGAACTTGATAAACATTATGAAAAAGCTAGTAATTGAGAATTCGAAGGACTGACACAAGAAATTGTATGAGGCTCTTTGAGTAGATAAGACGTCTCCTAAAAGGGAAATAGTGATGTCTCCTTTTGAATTAGTGTATGGTGTGGAAGTAAAACTATCTTTTCCTCTAGAAGTGGTAGCTTCAAAATTATAGACAGTTGTTGAGGATGCATATTTTTAAGATTCCTTGGAGAAAAGAATCATGCATTTGATGAAAATAGAAGAAGAAAGGGATAAACTCATTGATCATATCAATGAACATCAACTGTGTGTCAAGAAATGTTTTGACAAAAGAGCCAGACCTAGAAAATTTATGCAGGGCGATCAGGTCTTACTCTAGGATAGAATAAGGGAACCTAAAGGAGCACATGGTAAATTTGAATCACTATGGAAAGGTCCATTTTTTATTCATGAGGTTAAGGGACATAATTTTTTCAATCTTGCCTATGTTGATGGTACTTTTCTTCCCATGTCCTATAATGGACTGGATCTTAAGCTCTATAAGTTGTAAAGCAGGAGTCCCCTGTATGTTTTGTAGGTTAGTTTTATTTTCTTTTTAGTTGTGTCGGTTTTGGTGTATTTGTTTTTTTGGGCTTGGTATTATTTTCCTTCTTTTGTGTGAAACCAGAGATTCATAATTCATCCCTAGTCCTTTACAGTCCTAGTCCCCAGTTAGAGTTGATATTACCCTCTTCATTTTCTTGAGCATTTTTGTTCTCACATCATCAAAATAAGGAGTGTTTATTTAATCTAGGCTTGTGTAAGTCTTTGTTTTTGTCTTGTTGATGTTTTTCTTGAACTCGAACCTATCAATTGAACCTCTTCTAAGTTCAAGGTTCAAGTTCAAGCGGAATATGTAGTATTGCAGCTTAGATTTTAAAGAGTTAAAGGTCTTTATTTAGTAATTGTCTTTGAACTTAAACTATTGAACCTTTTCAAAGTTCAAAGTTTTGAAAGTCGAATCCTATTTCAGTCTTGTTTTTGTAATATGTGAACCATGGCATTTTGGTTTCTTTGTCTTGGTTTGTCCTTTTCTGTTCTTTTGAACTTGAACTTCTGAACCAGTTTTCGAAGAGCTCAAAGTTCAAAGTTCAAGGTTCGATGGATCGATGGCTTTGGAGATGAAGAAGCGCTACATCAACAATAATCATATCAAGAATATTCCATATTTAAAAGGTCAACCTTGAGGGAATGAGTTACGATGAGGAGTCGTACTTGAGAATAATCAATTAAAAGAAAGGAATGGAGGGAAAAGACTTATACTTAATGAATTGTCAGAATTAAGTCTTTTCAGAGTAATTTGGCATGGATAAGTATGCAGTTTCAAATCATAGAAAACTGTGTGACCATTTTTAAGCCTACCCTCAAGATTTGTTTTATTTTAAAAAATAATTACTTGCCTTCTTGATTTGCTCAATTTGGTAAGTAAAGGATTTCCATAGGTGATTTTTTTTATTCATGACCCTTTGAATTCAGAGCTCTGCATAAAAGGTGAGTTAAAAATCTTTTTTCCATTCCTATGATTTCATATTTGAAAGCTTTATTTAGTAGTTTTATTAGTTCAGTTTGTCTCCCCTGCTATGTTTTTTCTATTTGTAAATCTAAAATAAGACCAAAATTGCCTAAGACAGATCAAAAGTCATGGTTAGTTTGTTCCCTAGCTTAGTTAGGGGATACTTTCCTGTCGTCGGTGGATTTAGATGAATTTCATGAAAGGGCACAAAATCCTTCTAGTTCTCCCTTAATGAAGAAGATTCTAGATAGTGGGTTAGTAGAAGTTGCAGCTTTCCCTCCAGCAGTGTCATGTCCTAAGCTGGTTTTGGAGTGAATGAATAGATATGACCCTATTCAAAGATGTCTAAAAGGTGCATATGGTAATGTTATACTCAAGATTAGTTAGGAGGCCATTGCTACTATAATGAAAATTCCTAAGAAAGAGTAGTATGAGGATTGGATAGTTTGTAAGTCTCAGGGGATGTTCTCTAAGAAGAAATCATTCTATTCAAGTGTCATTGCAAGAAAGTGGTTGTTAAAATTTCAAAAGGGAGGTTCTCACCTACCGAGTCCATTAACCTAGGAACACTTAATCAAAGAGGTAAAGGATATGGTCATCATGTTACACAAAGTAAGGGGGAACCAAATTTCATTATATTGGGAAGACTGGATGTACTTATTCATCCAGGTCATCCTTGGTGATAACATATATATTGATTGGGAAAAATTGATCGCAAACAGGATCCATGAGGGTTTGAGTTTCTTCGGTAGTAATAACTTCTATATGTCATCATACCTCTTGTATTGCTTGGCATGTGTTAGTTTGTGGACTGGTTTACATCATGAAACATGGAATGATGGTATGAAAATATACGAATATCACCCACATCTGCAGCAACATAGATATTGTGAAAATTGTCGTAAGTTGCATGATAGATTTCTAGGTAGGATGGTGTTTGAACTAAGGGGAAATATTCATAAAAGGTTGTTAGATGAAGCCATGTAGTTGACAAGCACTTATGGAAGCTACTTCATACAATTTCCCAAGTTCACTTACCTAAGTGTAGGAGGTTTTGAAGGAGAACCTTAAAAGATGCCTAGGTATGCATTCAATAGATAGATTCTAATAGAAATATGCAGGCGTCTCATTTCCTATTGAATTTACATATTTCACCCATAATAGTGTCACTGGTGCTTTAAATTTAGAATTAGAGTTTAAGAAGTTGAATTTTCAATTTTATGGACCTCGAGTTAATTTTGATGCCAAGGGTTTTGTTGCTGCACATTTAACATTTAGAAAGGATTTTACTCCTGTGCCAAATATTGAGGACTTTTGGGCTAACTATTGTAATTAATTTGAAATGTGGAAGAGGGCACATCAAAGGTTCACTTTACAGGAGGTCAGGGTTTATGATCTAAAAGTGAATTTTGCTAATGTTGAAGATGATGATAGTGAATTGATTGGTCCTCTATTTATAGATAGTAGAAAGAAAGGAGTGATTCCAGAAGTGGACTGGGATAAAGATGAAGAGGATCAAATCCAAGAAAGAATATTTCCATTTCATTAGAAGGATTGAAAAATGGTTAAGAGGACAAAGAATGGGGAGAATTTCAAGAAAAATCTCAACTTCACCCACTGATGTCCTAGTAGCTAACCTTCTTGTCACATCTTATGTTGCAGGTTCCTCCAAAACACAAGTTAAGACTAAAAATGAAGCAAGGTCAGTGAGGGTCAAGAAGGAATCGACTCCTACCAAGATCACTTGGTCTAACACCAGAAGAAAAGTAAAGCAATCATCTATGGATTTAGTAGTACTTGATTTGGATGCCACTCTTGACATGGACAACACTCTAGCCCTTTTAGACTTAGAGGCACAGAACATTGATAATGTAAGTGATAATCAATAGGTGGGTGATGTGACAAACACTGCTACCACATTAGTGGTAAAGAAAGTAAAAGAAGTTGAATCTGGTTCTAATAATGATCCTGTGCACACTGGACCTCTGTGTTTAGAGAACACTCTAAGTAATAAGAAAAGGAACATAGTCCCTGCTTCAATTCCATTGGAAGATATGGTGAGTAAATGCCTCTAAAATATTCCCAAGGCCAAGAAGCTAAAAACAATCTCCAAATTTGATTTTGATGATAGCATAGGTAATTGGACAACAAAAATTGCTTGCCCAAATACTGATGAAGTTGTAGCCAACCCTACTGCAAATAATTTCAGAGTTGAAAAACTAAGTCTTTGTCCCAGAACCCAAGCAGTTGATGCTTATCATCTTGAAACATCGACCAAGAAAATACTAATAGATCATGGAAGGATGAAAGGGATAAGCATGAGATGAAGGAAATTCTAAGGAGAATGGCAGAGTATATCGAAGCAATTAATAATCCAAACCCTCAACCTCTGTCAGAGCTTCCAACATCATTTGATCCTAAATCACTTGTTAATCAAAAGACTGGAAAAAATACAGAAACGTAGCTCATTACGGAAACTGTCATGGAGTGGTTAGAAGGAATTCAGAAATCAGACATAGAGTATTTTATCAATTTGAGTAGAGTTTATGATGGGGCGTTAATGGTGATGGAGTTAGAAGCTAAAATCATGAATTGGAAAAAAGAAGAAGCTAAATGGGTAGTGAAAGTAGCACAGATGCAAGAAGTGCAAATCTATGGGGTAATGGAGTTTCTCACTGAGAAACCTATAGTTGGCTTAGATGATAGTATTATGTATGTTTTCCAAAGGAAAATTGAATGGAGGAATTCCCTAATAAAGCAAGCTTATGAGGAATCTGCAAAACTAGTGGATTGGATCACAAAATTAGTTGCATCCATGTGAAATGAACTTGTGTGCATTGAAATCAAGTGTCTAAAAGATGATGGTAAGACCCTCAAATCTTCAGAGGTTATAACAGAATCATTTGACAACAAAATTAATTATGTCAAAGAGGCAAAGGACCTAGTTCTGAACAATTTGTCCACCATTGAAAAGATTGAATCCCTTCTTTTTTTATGCATTGGAGACCTAGACAATCATTCTAACAAAGTTACACAGATTCATACGGAAAAAGAGGTCTAGAAGAAGAGGATGATACATGTGGGACTCCCTCATGGTGCCTTAATTTGAGATTTGTCCATTGCTTACATTGGATGGAAGAATGCAACAACTGTCAAAAATATTGAGCCCAATCAAAATGATCCATAATTGTTTTCTTATAATGAGTTTTGGCAGATTTAGTTTTAAGTTTTAAGTAAACTTCTGAAAAAAATTTGGGGGAAACAATCTTGAGTTTTTGTGTTTCCCTCTTTAAAGCGTTAGCCAAGTTGTAGCTATAAAAACTATTTTCTGATACTCAGAAAAGGTTTGAGAATTTTTGTTAATGTGCTGAAGTAAACTCTTGATACTTGATCTATTTTTGAAGATACGAGGAAAGAAATTCATTTGTGAATTGAATAAATGAAATCGATTTTGACAGTTTGAATCTAAGGAATTTATTTTTGTGTGAATGAATTATTATTCAAATTGATCTCATTCCTCATATTAAAAATAGTTACAAAGTTAGGAGTCAAAAAAAATTCTTCTTTCTTTTCTATGCATTAAGTTGGATCAGTTAAGATAGTTAGTGAGCTATTTTCTTAAATTGATATATGAGAATTTTGCATCTTTATAACATGTTGATGTGTGGATATGAATGCCTTTAATTCTTTCAGGTTAAAAGTTTACATAAACTCATAGTTAAATTAATTCAATGAAGATATTTGGAGGGAGTTGTACCTTAATTTAGAGGAAAATGAATTATTTTCATTTATCCAACTGCGCGGTTGCAAATTTGTCTTTATAGGGTAATAGAGGTTATGTGAAGAATAGAGATCTTGAAAAAGGACAAATCTGTTAACCAACACCATGGATAAAGGGGTTAAATTTGAGACAAGGCCTATTGAACCTGACCCTACAGTATACAAGGTGAAGGGGCATACACTAACAATTGAAAAGACATCTCCTGACACCTTTGGGTAGGCAACTGAATAGGTTAGGACGGTTGAAAAGGGAAAGGCAAAAATATCTAATTTTGTAGATGTCTAGGTGGATTTTGATACAAATGTGCCACCCATTTCTCCCCCTGGAGAAACATTCAATGAAAATGAGGTTGCTGAGATCCTAAATGACTCAGATAGAGCCATTATCCTTAGCACAATCCATGTTGAGGAGGCAGATGATGACAAGATCATTGCCTCAAAAAACTTCATAGTAGATGAAAGTTTTGTGCACTCGCTCGAGTTCAAATCTTTTTGGCTTAGGGAAAACTTGAAGGATTTATCTGATGAGGAAATAAAAAAATTTGATAGGTATAGCTATAGATGCACTGCCAAGGAAGGTAGGGAGATAACTAGAAATAGTGGCAAGATTCTTGTCCCTGGATGGGGCTTTGAGAAAATATTTTTGTTAGAACAGATTATGTGGCCAATTTTGCAAAAGAATTTAAAGATCATGAGTCTAGGGTGAGTGTAGGCCTAAAGGATTTTTCTCTATGGTCAAAGGCCCCAAATGTCTAGAATCCTATGGTTATGCAAGGTGGACATCAAAAGACATGGGATGCAATAATAAGGACCCTCGAAAACACAACTGCATAAGAGCCCATAGAAATCACTTCATATGTGTTCCAACTTTCTCAATTAGCAGTGGATGATCTTGAGAAAAATAATTTGAGATTAAAGGATATGCATGTAGCTCTCAATGCAAAGTACGACAAATTGTTAATTGAAAATTGTGCATTGAAGGAGAAAATCAAGAAAGTAACAGTGGATTCTTCAGGAGGAATTAGGCCTCAAGAATTGGAAAAAATGAGAGTCAAAGATGAAACTGAGAACAATTATTTTGAAATCAGAAAGGCTTCAATTTTGAATGTGACAAATAGAGTTATTGAGAAATTAAGCGAGATACACACCTCATATTCTTTGACTTCGCAACTCCTCTGCTAGCTGGAGGAAATTCTTTTACTCTTTCAGCCAATAAGGGCTACTTGGATTCCAAAGGGCCATGAATTAAAAGAATTCATGTTGGAAGTCAAGAACGTAGCCTCTCCACCCCAAATTGTAGGGGTAACTTGGAAAAAGTTTAATTTATTAATCAAAGAATTTCCTAACATTGAAGATGACAAAAGGGCATTGATTAAAATGATTGATTCTTTCTGAGGTTTGAAGAAGTAGGATATCCCTACAATTTTGACAGGTGAAGGATAAATCAAGAGCTTAGAGGAGTAGAAGCAAGGCTTACAAGATGCCATAAATGTAGTTTTGACCTCCTTAGCTACTGATTCGGCCCCAAAGTGACTCATATTTCAATATCATTGATAAGATCATGGAGGTAGATTTCATGTACCATAGATTTACTCTGGAGTCCATAACTCTGCCAACCCATAAAATGAAGGAAGCAATAAATAAGCTATAGAGTTTGAGGAGTTTTACTTGGCCATTGGGGGAGATTGAAACCCTACATAAAAATTACTGCTCCTTGGAGGAAGAGCAGCCTGAGGGAGAAGACTAGTTTGTTTCTCCTATTTTATTACTTTGAATTTTTGTGCACGTTGCTAATTTTGAAGAGGATTGAAAGAAGCATTCAAATCATCAAGGACCGTTCTCCAAGTTACCTACTTCCAGACACCAAGGTGTACTTCAAATCCTGACAGAGGCATGTGTCAAGGTACCAATGAAGGGGTGATTTTTCATACCTGCAACCCAAAGTTTCAAAAATGATGCCCTATCACCACCCACCTAAATTTATTGCAGAAAAGAGATGTGCATGCATGTTAGCAAGGACAGAGAGGCCTTAGGGAGAATTATAATATCTTGTACTTTTGGCGTGTGTCTTCTTGGCCTGAAGCTTGTTTTTCTCCCTTGTGTTATAAAAAGGAATTCAGGGCCAAGAAGAATGATTCTGAAATTTTTCTTCGTATGTACTAGGATATCTTTGAAGAAACACTATGACAGATAGTCTTTTACATATTTATTTAGTAAATCAATTTATCATGAATGTATCATTTTTATTCTAAAAATCAATACAAAGGACACTCATTTTTTCTTTATCATATCTTTTGTATGGTGTTGTATGAGTTGATATGTTAATGACATGTTCAATTTATCTTCTCTAATGGATAATGTGTATATCTTGATAGGTTTCATTTCAAGTAAATGATTTAAATTTTGTCTTGAATACTGCAACACTTGTGTGAGTGGTTTTATGAGGAAGTTGTGAATACGTTCCCAGTCTGAGCATTTGAAGCAAGTCTTCAATGTTTAGTATTTAACTTTAATGATGATACTATGATATTTTTTGTTTTTAAACTTGCTATTTAACTCTATATCTCCCTTGAATAGGAATTGGTCATACTTTTTTGGGTTTTGGGATCATTTCAGCATTCTTATTTCACCTTTTATATTTCATTTTCCAATTTTTATGCACTAGGAGTAGAATATATTAGAACCAGTTTTCAATTCAAGCAAAGTAGTACAAACTAAGGTTCAAGCCAGAATTTAGAGTATATGATACTTTTCCTTGGTATATTTTCATTGAAAGCATCTTCTATACACTACAATGTCTATCCATGTAAAGTTGAAATGCTATGAAACATTGCAACAGGGGTACCCACCTAGGTCCTGCAGAACCTAAAGAGTAGAAGATTGGAACCTTTGTGTTGAATCTTATTCGTTGGCCAAAACCAATACTAAGTCTCTCTATGAGTCACTGACTATTTGTCTAGGATCTATGATGTATTTATTTGGGAACCAATAGGACCCTGATCTAGTAATGCGTCATTTTATATTTACTCTAGGACCTAAACCTGTAAAATAGAAATTGAGAAAGATGCAACTGCAAGTGGCACTATTAGTCAAGGTAGAGATGGAGAAATTGCTAGATGTAGGATTCATTGGGCCAATTGATTACCCCTAGTGGATCTCTAACGTGGTACATGTCAATAAACTAGATCACAGTATCATAATATGTACAGATTTTAGAGATATTAATAGAGCTTGTCCTAAAGATGATTTCCCATTGCCAAACATTGATCTGATAGTGGATCTTATAGTTATTCATGCAATGTTATCATTGATGAATGGATTCTCCAAGTATAAAAAAATAAAAATAACACCTAAAGACCAACATAAAACAACATTTACTTGTCCTTGGAGTACTTTTTGCTGGAATGTTATGCCCTTCGAATTAAACAATGTGGGTGCTACATATCAAAGAGAAATGATGAATATATTTCATGATCTCATGCATGTCACTGTGGAAGATTATGTTGATGATTTCCTGAGAAATTCAATAACAAGAGAAACACATTTTTTATATTCTATTAGTGGTTTTTGAACATTTGGAAAAATACAAAGTTAGGCTAAATCCCAAGAAATGTGTCTTCGGGGTGACCTCTGGGAAGCTCCTAGAAAACTTTGTCTCGCAAAGAGGAACTGAAGAAAATATAGCCAAAGTCAAAGCTATATTAGAGATGCCACCACCAAAGAATATTAGTCAACTTCAATCTCTACAAGAAAGACTTCAATCGATACACAGATTCATCACACAACTTGTAGATAAATGTCATCCTTTTCAGCATCTCCTTCATAAGAATATCATGTTCAAATGGGATGATAAGTGTCAACAAGATTTTCAAATCCTTAAAGACTGCCTTTTGAATCAGAGTATTGATGCCACCTATCCTAGGAGAACACGTACTACTTTATATATCAGCTACACAAACAACACTTGGGGCACTCTGGGCGCAACATGACAATGATGGCAAGGAAAGGGCAATATATTATATCAATCACACATTGGTTGGTTACAAGATTTACTACACACTGATTGACTGTGCATGTCTTGTTGTGGTTTTTGCTTCACATAAATTACAACATTATATGCTAACTCATAAAACAAAGTTCATTGCAAGGATGGATCCACTCAAATATCTTCTCAATAAGGCGACACTCACTAGTAGATTAGCTTAATGGGTAATGATTATAAGCGAGTTCAAGATTGAATATATGGGTAGAAAAGAAATTAAAGGACAAGCTATTATCAATCAACTAGCAGATGCACCTATGATTGATGAGACTCAAATTATCTCAGAAATCCTGGATGAATCCATTCTCATGATGACAAGTGAAAAGCCTTGGCAATTATATTTTGATGGTTCATATACACACAATGGCGTAGGAGATGGTATCCTCTTTATCACACCGCAAGGGGACTCCATTCCTAAGTCATATAGATTTTCATTCCCTTGTACCAATAATATAGTAGAATATGAAGCATTAACAACATGACTCGAAATTGCAGTTTTAGTGGAAGATCTAGGAACTTCATGATTTTGGAGATTCTCAACTTGTAATTCATCAAGAAAAAGATTATTATCTGACTAAAGATGAAAATTTAATGCCTTAAAAGAAAATAGTGGATGATTTCAAGCAATATATTTCACATAGAAAATATTTGAACAGATTCGAAGGGACAACAACCAAGCTGTAGATGCCATGGATATCGTTGTTTCATTGATATCGCTTTAAAATGAGACCTGCTATTATTTTTTTCTAGATAATCTTTTGGTTCCCTCATATGAAATTACATTCTCCAAGATGATATGTGTTATTGGTCCTAATTCCCATTGGTACGATGCCATTTTCACTTACCTCTGTGACAATACCGTAAACCTAACCTTTCCAACAATCAGCGTCATACCTTCATTCGTCAATCCTCCCAATGTGTCATCTTAGTCGATAACCTTTATTGTCAGGGTCTAGATGGTACTCTTTATAGATACTTATAAAGTGACAAAGCTCAAATTATGTTGTGTTAGGTTCACGAAGGTATATGTGGTGCTCACTCTAGTGGTCCAACCTTAGCCAAGAAATTGATGAGGACTCGATACTACTGGCCTACTATGGAAAAAGACTCATATCAGTTTGTCAGAAAGTGTAAACAATGTCAAATTCATGAAGACCTTATTCATGCACCAACACAAGAACTTGATTCAATTGCTACTCCATGGCCTTTTTTCCAATGGGGACTCAATTTCATAGGTAAGATTCACCCTCCTTCTTCCAATGGTCATAAATTCATTATCACAACCATAGAATATTTTTTAAAATGGATTGAAGTCATTCCTCTCACCCAAGTCACCAGAAAGAAGATTGTAACTTTATCCTTAATTATATCATTTGTCACTACTATGTTCCCCTTTCCATTATCATAGATAATGGGTGTCCTTTCAAGAACTAGGATTTTCGTGAGCTTTGCGATCGTTTCCATATTTCATAATTTCTTTTCCACCTCATATTAGCCCCAAGGTAATGGTAAAGCTAAGACATCTAATAAAACTATCCTTAAAATCCTTAAAAGGATAGTCGATGACATTGGTTGTAACTGGCATATTCAACTCAACCCTGCACTTTGGGCCTACTGTACAAGTGTTCGCACACCTACTGGGGCTACACCTTATTCACTTGTCTATGGTGATGAATCTATCTTACCTATTGAGGTTGAGTTACCATCCCTGAGAGTCTCTTTGCTTAATCTAATCAATGATGAAGATTACAGGGTCTCCCGCTTCCAAGATCTAGAATTATTGGATGAGTGTAGACAAACTTATTTTAATAATCCCAAATCATATCAACAAAGAATGAGTTGCAACTACAATCATAAGGTAAAGATTCACACATTTGAGGTCAGTGACTTAGTTCTCAGAGAAAATCCTAAAAATCAACAAGACACAAAGAAGATGTGAAAGATTGAACCAAATTGGCTTGGCCTTTATGTCATCACAACAGCCTATGGATTGGGTGCATATCATCTCTCAACATCAGATGGAGAAAATTTGGAGGATTCTATTAACATTATGCACCTTCAAAGGTTTTACACAGTTTTATAGAATATCCCATTGCTAAAAACACAAAAAAATAAACAAAAAATCCAAAAAATACAAAAACATCATTAAAAAAAAAAAAATGTTACTTGGTGAAAACTTGGCAAATAGGCACCTTGTGACACAAAAAGATTGAAAAAAAAAGAAAAAGTAAAGAGAAATAAATTTGTCCAATGGTGAAAACTACTTCAGTGGCACCCTAGGCAAGTACCATGGTGAAAATTGGGTTACCAACTCCATGTGTAGAGACATTGCTCCTCCCCCCTTTAGGATCCAATCTCATCCTTTCACCTTGTACACACTCAGAGCCTATCCATCCATAATAAATTTACCCATTCCCATCATGGCTTGTTATTGATCTACCTAAGATTGGTTAACCATTCATAATAAACCTCCCTTTTCACTCTTTTCTTCCATAATAAATCAGGTCCAATCCTAAATCTAGTGATGGAAGTGGTACCCTGAGCATCACATATTTTGAGGAGCATTGTCTTTTCATTCCTCCTTTTTCCACATAATCCACAATAAAAGATCACTTACATTGCCAATCCATAATAAAGATCATTTTCATGGATTCAATTAGTTTCAAATGAGACACAAGCAACAATGGGCTTTTAACAAATCAAATCTTTCACCAGACTATGCAAACAACATGGTTTTCAGCATAATTTGTCCTTTATTAGGATAATAACATAGTGACCAAATCAAACATGTTAACATATGAGGAAAGAAAGACAAATAACTTGAGGATTTCATTAAATGCTGGTGTCAAGTCTTGGTTTTATTTTGATTTTATCTTTTGGTGACATGTCTTTTAGCTTTTCCAGGATGTCTCTAACTAGATATTTTGTCTCCAGGATATCTTTGACTAGAAAGGCAAGGATGGGGTATGTTCACCTATTTTTTTGTTTGTGGATTGTCTCTTAGTAATGCTATGGTTTGTCCAAGGATATGAGGACATTGTGAGTCTAGTGTGAACTGGGGCATTCTTTGTGTGTGACTGTCTAATCTCCATGGAAATGGGTACAATTATTTTCTAGTTTGAACCTATAACTAAATGGTCATAACCTATTTGCCATAATAAAGCTCAATGATGATAATATCACAAGAAGCTCTTTCACTTCCATATCTTCTACCTTCCACCCCCTTTTCCGAAGTCCCTTCCCGAGTCCATGTAGCCTGCTATCATATGGCTGAGTATAATGACATGACAAAAGGATCTATATTTCATATAGCTTTCACTTGCATCAATACACGTTAGCACATTATGCATGTGTATTTATATATCATGATAGCATCACATCCTACATATAACATTGATTAGCATTTGCATTCTCATATAAAATTTAAAAAGATAAAAATATATACATTATGCATCTAATCATAATGATATACTCAAGTTGCATTTAGTACATATAAACACAGAAAAATAACAAAAATATATAGCATTCCATCATGTACATATCCATCTCATTAAACATCATAATAGAACATCTAACATGCATCATCATATAGAATCATGTCATTGCATCACATAATCATAAAGCATATAGAACATCACATAGGAACACATGCATATAGTTGTCATAAGGACAAATCATCTCATATATATATCAAAAAATAATGTCATGATACAATGATGTCAAAATATCATATGGCTACAAAATAACCCAAAGGTGTCTACATCATCATACAAAAATTGATACAAAATGGGATCCAAGAGAGCTATGATGAAGACCCTCCCTTGGAGCCAGCTAGCCTCAGTGGAATCTAAGCACTTGAAGTACCCACCCCTAGATCACCTTGTCTATCCCCTCCACCTCCTCCTTGTGGTGTGGGTGGACCCATGAATTTTCCACTGGATTCTCCCCTCCTATCTCTGATCGCAGTCACTGAGCATGAAGCTCTCCTATAGATCACTTCCCTCAGTTCTAGAGGTACTGCTACATAATAGAGGTTGCTCCAGTAGGCTATCTCATCCCCTGCCTTGACCAAAAAAGTAAATCCTAATGTAGTGTCACTTGTAGTTGTAGCTCTAGCAACCTGTATGGTCTCCTCTGTGGTTGTATATCTCTATATGGCCTCATCTCTCTCTCATTGCATATCTACTATCTTTTGCCTCAACTGATTCAAATCTCTCTCAAGATCCTCAATCTCATCAGTCAGGTTGTGTGTGATCTCTTGCAACATGAGTAGCTCATCCTCCTCCTCATCTCCCCCCTATGCACCCTCCTCCTACCTACCCTATTATGGGGCATCATGTGCCCGTCTGGCTGGTCCCTATCCCTATCCCTGTACATGGTCTGCAACTAGTAACATTGTTACTACTTATCAAATTGCCATTAGTTTCATATCCAAAGTCATACTATATTCTAGTCAGTTAGTATTACCGAATCATACAGTCGATACACACAAAGAAGTCCTTACTAAAGAAAGCAGTCACAGAACACAGTGTTCACTGAGCTGTTTACCGAGTAAATTTTCATGGCTACCGAGTGGTAAAGTTAACTCACCGAGTTGATATTCACTGAGTGAAATGTTTTACAAGATACATTGAACTTGGACATGCACATGAAAATGTGTTATAAGATTGAGGCACATCTAACCATTTTTTTTGCATTGGAAATTGCACTATGAGATTGTGTATGATTACAAGGCCAATCTAACCTATGAGATATTTTGTTTAGTTATTCATTTGAAGAATCTTTTTGTAAGATTGAAGCAATGAATCAGATCACCACTATAAGAGATCTATATATACAACATGATTCTAGGGTTAGAAGAACAAGACACATAATATGGTATGAGATGCAATGAGATAGCAGTGTGTATGCATGAATGAAGACTGTTATAGAGACATAGAGAGGTCACTGAGAAGGTTATTAGTGAACAGTCGAAGAACAAAGTAAACAAAAGGGTTTACCGAGTTTCATTATGGGTTACTGAGGTATGCTACAAGCTAGGTAATCTTATTCAGAGCACATAGAATCTGCTTTAGCATTTTAGATGTAAAGTTGCAGATATTTGTAATGATTATATTGTAATAATTCGAAGTTGTAAGAGAAACCTTTAACAGGGTAAAAGACTCTAACCAAGTCTATAAACTGTAAATCCTTTAACCAGGTACTACACTTATATAGTGTTGTAAAAATCCTTTAGTAAGGTAGATCTAACTGATCTTAATACTCCTAACAGGGTAAGCTATCAGAAATAGCTAAATGTAGCTCTAACTGAGCATTCTTTATTATTGCAGTAGTGAAGTTGTGGGTTCCATCCCCACCGCAATTTTTCTCTCTAACCAAGAGTTTCTGTGTGACCAAAATATATGTGTTATGGAGTGAATCATGTATGATTGTTATCTGTTGATTATAGTTTTATTTTATGTTACTGCACTATTCTGCTTATGCGTAATAGTAAGGTTATTATCAAAGAGAAGTTTTGGAGTACTGATTCACCCCTCCCCTCTCAGTACATTAGCTTTCTATATTGGGCCTAACAATTGATATCAAAGCTTGAATCTTGGAAAAGGGTTTAACTACCTAAAGAGAAAGATCTTAGCAATGGAAGGCTACAAACAATTTTAGAGGATTGTGCATCTTCAAGAAGAGCTGGATAATGCAAATCAAGTGATTGCAGACATGCAGAGGCAAATGCAAAAATCTCTAAAAGTAAGGAGAAGATTATCTGATGACTTGCAGGACTCTCAAGAGCTAGTGGAACAAATCGAGACATCATCTGAGAATAGTATATCTGAAGAAACTGAAGAAATGATTGGAATGTTGAAAAAAAAGAACATAGCATTGGCTGATCAACTAAAAGCAATGAAAAGAGAACATGAACATTTCAGTACACAGATGACTAAAAATCTAGATGCATTAAGGATAGTTGAGGATAAAGCAAGAGATCTACAAAGAGAGAAACAACAACTTGAAGCTTTAGTATCTGATAATGATGATGAAATCATAAGGTTAATTGGTATTCAACAAAATATGATAGATCAACTAGGTTATGCACATCATGAAGCAATTCTGAAGAATGATGAAAATCAATCATTGAAACTTGAAGTATCAAGGTTGACTGGTGAACTTGAAATAGAAAAGAAATCCAAAGAATCATTGGAGAAAAGTTATGAAGCATCAAAGATGTTGGATGAGAAACTAAATACAAGAAAACTCTACAAAGATGGAGGACTTGGTTACAAAGGAAAAGACTCTACCGAGAAAGGAATTCATACTACTGAGAGAGGAGAATCATCAAAACAAACTAGAAAAAGGAATAACATGAAAAGGAAGAAGCCTATTTGCTACTACTATGGAAATCAAGGTCATACTGCCAACATATGCCAGATCAGAAAAGGTAAGCAACCAAATATCTCTAAGTCCAATGGATATTGTTATAATTGCAATAAATATGGTCACATACCTAATCAATGTAGGAAAAAGTCTGTTAACAACCATCAGAAGGCAAAATTCAAAGGGTTTTGTAAAAACTACAATAGATATGGACATAGTACCGAGAAGTGCTAGTTTAAGCAAAATAACTACATGAAGTATCCACACCGAGCAAACACTAGAGGCTACCGAACTCACACAGACTCTTACCGACAATATGCAGCAGTACCATGGGATTACAATATAAGGATATGGTGTGAATGTTGTGGAAGATATGGACATATAAGTGCCAACTATTTTATAAAGTTTGGAATGAACAACCGGAGATCATGGAGAAATCCCGATATGGCATGTTTTCATTGTCACAAAGCTGGACATTTAGCTAGAGATTGTAGAGATCAACTGAGAAGAGACACTAAGGAGATAAAAGAAAAATTCAAGATGATTTGGAAAAAGAAAGAAATTATGTCTGATGAAGAAAGAACCTTACCTACCAAGTTAGGTGCACCTATTTCAAATTAATCAAGAAAAGGTATGAAGGGACTGCATTCTTTAAGAGTTAAATCATAACAGTTCCTATTTTATTATGAACAGAATTCAAAATCTACATAGTTAAGATGCAATTAGTCAGTTTACATACTATACAGGAAACCTATCAAGTTGGTTAACAAAGCAAAGTTGGATACTCGGTGAAAATAGAAAATGAAGTAAATCGGTAAAAGGTGAACTGAGTGCATTTAATATCTTGACCTAACTTGCACAGAGCCCGATAAGGTATTTTTGAGTACTTAAAAGTGTTTTCGCGGTCATTTTCATTCACCCAAGTTTTCGAGAAGCAGAGCAGAGTGAATCAAAGTGATCAAACTTCATTCAAAGCAAATTTTGAGGTATTTACATCAATCTATTCACACTGTTTAGCTTGTTTCTAATCTAGTCAAATTGCTAGTGTCTACTAAGTTTGAAGAGTAAGTCACTTGTAAACCCTAAGGATAACCTATCGAATTTTTACTCGAGATCTACCATGGCACCCAAGATCCAAGACCCTGTAGTTGTCCAAAATGTGGAGAAGCCATCTCTGAAGTATTCCCTAACTCCTAAAGTCGCCTCAGAACTGGATGATAAAATAGCATTTTCACTCATCTCGAATCGAGTCTTATTGGTTGAAGATGTCAGATTCTTTACCAAGTGTTGTGTTGAGGAACTCGGTCATGTAGAGATTAGTGACACATATAATGAACTATGCACTGACGGCAAACTGGATAGTAAATTTGAACATATCAGAATCAAGGGATTAATTGAAGCCCTAGTCTATCCTCGTGTGTTCAAACCCCAATGGGTTAAGTTTGTATTGAGCAATATACATGATGATTTCATGTGGCTACAAGAGCAACCATTCAAGATCATGAAGGAAGTCATTCACCTGATCATTGGATATCCCATCTACGATCATGCTCATGCACAGAAAATGATATCACAAAAGGAGCTAATTAGTCTAACCGAAGTAGAATCCGATTACCAAGGACTGAAATTGAATAATGTCACTGATGCTGAACAAAAATTCGCAATCAGAGTTATTGGTTACTGTTTCTTCCAATCTACAAGGGAAAATAGTGTACCATGTGCTACAGTGGACCTGGCCTACAAAATAGTAAAGAAGGGAATGAAAGTAGACTTATGTGAAGTACTACTAAAGAACTTATTTGAGAACCTGAACACAATAAGGAAGCCGAAGAAAAAAAACTCGGCAAACACACTAAAGTTCGGTTCACTACTTGTTTGTATGTTTTTCTATTTTGAAAAGTTCTTTCCCTCAATCGGTAAAGTAGTATGGGAGCTACATTGACCTATCACCCATCAGATCAATGATTGCATCAAGAAGTTAGGAGATAACTTTAATGATGTCATGGATGATTACTTTAGCAAATTCCAAGAGAAAATGCACAACAAGTACAGGATCCCACCACAGCTGGTTGAAAAATACACGGACAATATTTGTTTTGAAGTCAACACTGATTACTGCTATATAAATGTTGTTGAACCAAGGATTCAATCGTTGCAACCAATGGGTTATGAAATTGATTATGACATCACACAACAACAAATTGATGCCTACCTATCATTGCCAAGGCATGCAACTGAACTAAGGTAGGGAACCTATGAAGAGGTAAAGGAGAAAGTAAAAATGAGCATTGTAGTTCCTAACGCTACAAGGAAAGCTACAAAGATGATAAAAGCTTTATCTGAGAAATTTGGAGAAGAATCCTCATCTACACTTGTCAAAGGCAATCTTGCCAATACCGAGGAAGAATCAAAAGCACAGGAGGCTGCAATAACATTGAGCACAGAGTTGCCAAAGGGAAAAGTTCTAAAAAGAAAGAAACAGGACATTACGAAGGCCCTACCGACTCCACCAACAAAGAGACCCAACACCAGATCATCAGCTGCATCACCGAGCACGAAACAAAAGACTATTGCCATTCCTAAGGTAACAAAGACTTACAAGAAATCTACTTGAAGACTCATTTTGGCAAAAGAGTCGAGTGATACAGAGTCTGATGATGCTAACAAATTCCAAATTGTGGAGAGCAAAAAGGCAAACATTCACAGTGTTGAAAATTTTTGTGTCAATCTTAAGGAATATGGTGGATTTGCAGGATTTAGATATGTTAAGTATGAGACTAGGAACAATGATGAGAAATGACAGATTGAAGAAGCTGTCATATGTACACTTCTGAAGTTTCGGTTAGCACCATTGGAACTAGCAAAGTCACTTCCAAGTGAACTCTACTCACATATTGATAACAGATGGAAATATGAAATGGATTCAGAGAGACAAATAAGAGAAAGAAGTCTTGTCCATTTATTTCTTGACATGTCCGTAGCTGAAATCAAGGAGCATTTGTCCACATACAATTCAAAATTTCTTGTGAAACAGAGAGCCTTAAAATTGATGA
Organism: Cryptomeria japonica; assembly: GCF_030272615.1. Lineage (NCBI taxonomy): Eukaryota > Viridiplantae > Streptophyta > Pinopsida > Cupressales > Cupressaceae > Cryptomeria > Cryptomeria japonica. Next base: position 829,109,819 of record NC_081409.1, read on the forward strand.
ATGGGCTATATATTGATGTGGAGAATGAGACTAAGGCCAAGTCATAGGAGATCTTCAAACAAAAGGATGTTGGTGAACAATCTCAAATTGAAATTGTTGGTGTCACCGAGCAAGATCCAGATGTCACCGAGCAAGGTCTAGACCCGGTTGACACAATACAAATTGACGAAGATGTAATGGATGAAGCCGCACCGGAGCAGGAAATGATTGAAGGCACCACTTATGCAAAACTTGTGTCTAGTGAATCGGTCTTAGAATAGGTTCAGCCTTATCCACCAGTGAAGCCACCAGTCCCAACTAAAGCTCCCAAGGATACCAAACAAGTTACCGAAGGTAACAAATCTAAAGCTATAGAAGATACAAGTAACAAATCTGAAGCTACAATAGACACAACCAAAGATCAAATGTCTCAAGCATAGACTAGCACAACAAATATTACAACTGAGACCCCTAGCACCAAGCCATCCAAAGACACTGCAACTACTACAGGAATAGTGCAAAGTGTTGCATCTATCGAGCAACCTACCAAGGGATAGCAAGCCTCACAAGCACTTGTCTTAGTGCCACAGATCAAAGGAAAAGAGAAGAAGGTGAGAAAGCATGGTTTTAAATTTGATTTAGCTAAATCGATCGTGTTGCCCAATGTCGACATTTCCAAATTAAAAGGGAAAGCACTCACTAAATTTGGTGAACAATGCAAAGGAAAGGCCGAATAGGAGAAGTAATTGGCCATACAGAAAAAGAACAAGGTACTTCAAAAGGTTAGGACACTGCTCACAGAAATACTACCATCAACAACAGTGTCAACCGATGCAGCCATCCATATTCAGTTGGATGAACTTCTTAATCAGATTGAAATGTTTGGAGTAAATGCATCTGAGTACCTAAGCAAGCTCAAGGATAAAGAGCTCATAGCAAAAATGGTAAAGGAAGTCCAAAAATCAATTGCTGTTGGCAAGGTAAAACTTGTCAAATTCATTACTGAGTTGACCCCTCAACTCAAGCACATTCTTTATTTATTCCAGAAATTGTGTACATTTTCATTATTTATTAAAGACATAAAAAATAAAACTGATGCAATTGAGAAAGAGATCACCGATGTCTCATCCAAGTTGACCACTAAGCCTAATTCAGTTCAGAATTTTTACAAAAAGCTACAACAACTCATGGCTCAACAGTTAGAACTGAAGAATGAAGAGCATAAAATTAGGATGGATATAATGACCCTCCAAACATTATTCCTTCCTCATCTCTCATCAGTCCAAGAGTAGCTTAACCAGGCTACAAGCTTATCAACTACACAAGAGGGAAGCACTCTTGATGGCTTGATATCATTCTTATCTGATATTCAAGCACAAAACTCATTAATGGAAAGTCTCAAGGACTCACTCAGTCGCCCTCACTGACACCCGGACCAAGTATAAGACTATTTTTGATCAGTTACCGCCTCTAGATGCAAATTAAGTTTTTAATGTTTGTCAAAAAGGGGGAGTAATATTATGTTACTACACAAAGGAAATCCCAGCAAAGGGGGAGTAACTCTACACTTGAAGAGTAATACAATTTTGATAACACAATTTTGAGTATTGTATACAAGGGGAGTATACCGAGCAGAATATATAGAGCATTCAGAGCACACAAGTACAAAAAAGAACCGAACATGCAAATTTCAGAGTTATGTACAGGATAATGATAAGGGGAGTATATCTGCATATACTATTGACTATTGTACATATTGCCAAGTATAGTCATTTTGTCAAGTATATAATTTTTTTTTTTAGTTATGACTTTGTAAGTAGTTTTTGTCAAACATCTCAACTAATGTCAAAAGGGGAGATTGTTACTACTTATCAAATTTCCATTAGTTTCATATCCAAAGTTATACTATATTCTAGTCAGTTATTATTACCGAATCGTGCAATTGGTACACACAAAGAAGTCGATATGAACAGTCTAGTCGGTTACTAAAGAAAGCAGTCATAGAACACAATGTTCACCGAGCTGTTTACCGAGTAAAGTTTCATGGCTACCGAGTGATAAAGTTAACTCACCAAGTTGATATTCAGTGAGTGAAATGTTTTACCAAATACATTGAACCTGGACATGCACATGAAAATGTGTTACAAGATCGAGGCACATCTAACCATTTTTTTTGCATTGGAAATTCCACTATTAGATTGTGTATGATTACAAGGCCAATCTAACCTATGAGATATTTTTTTAGTTATTCATTTGAAGAATCTTTTTGTAAGATCGAAGCAATGAATCAGATCACCGCTGTAAGAGATCTATATATACAGCATGATTCTAGTGTTAGAAGAACAAGATACATAATATGGTATGAGATGCAATGAGATAGCAGTGTGTAGGCATGAAGGAAGACTGTTAGAGAGACACAGAGAGGTCATCGAGAAGGTTATCAATGAACAGTTGAAGAACAAAGTAAACAGAAGAGTTTACCGAGTTTCATTATGCATTACTGAGGTCTGCTACAAGCTAGGTAATCTTATTCAGAGCACATAGAATTTGCTTTAGCATTTCAGATGTAAAGTTGCAGATATTTGTAATGATTATATTGTAATAATTTGAAGTTGTAAGAGAAACCTTTAATAGGGTAAAAGACTCTAACCAAGTCTATAAACTATAAATCCTTTAAATAGGTGCTACACTTATAGTGTTGTAAAAATCCTTTAGTAAGGTAGATCTAATTGATCTTAATAGTCCTAACAGGGTAAGCTATCAGAAATAGCTAAATGTAGCTCTAACTAAGCATTCTTTATTATTGCAATAGTGAAGTTGTGGGTGCCATCCCCACTATAGTTTTTCTCTCTAACCAAGAGTTTCTGCGTGACCAAAATATATGTGTTATGGAGTGAATCAGGTATGATTGTTATCTGTTGATTATAGTTTTATTTTATGTTACTACACTATTCTGCTTATGCATAACAGTAAGGTTATTATCAAAGAAAAGTTTTGGAGTACTGATTCACCCCTCCCCTCTCAATACATTAGCTTTCTATATTGAGCCTAACAAACATGTGTCCTCATTTTCCCTTGGGTGGCCTTGGTGGTCTGCCTCCCTGCCCTGTCTCTCCACCTCCCTCAACACTCTCAGCCCTCCCTCCATCTCTGGGTCCACCTTTTCCTCTCACCATCCTCATGGCTCCCCTTCTCCTCTACCTCCTTCATTGACCTCCACCCCCATCCTCATCATCATCCTCCTCCTCTGCTATAGGAATGGACTTTGTTGGATCCATGAGTCTAAAAAATGGATGAGCTACAAATTAGGTCGTGTACTCATCATCCATACCCACAACAATAACATCTACCAAAATATCACATGGCATCGATACCATCTTCTCAATCTATGTAACTATCACATCATATGGCAAAATAGGTCACCAACGGCTCTACTCCCTAACCGTTTGGGCAAACTCAATCGAACCTCGTGGAATCCTCTGCTGACAGCCAAACTGCTTGCATACCCTATAGATGAAGTGTGTATCCAAAATGTATGGATTCTGCCCAATCAGATATCTTCTCCTAAAACAAAATGGCAGTTCTATAGAATCCTCCTCCTAGGCCTCGCACTCTAAATACGACCTCCATATAACACTATTAATATCATCTATAACTCACTGCCATTAATCTACCTCCCAAATCCATGGCTAGGAAGTAATCATGCTATATAAATATGCATAAGACTACCCATGTCCTCTGAATATGAAGTGAATAGGCCTAGTCATAGTAACATGCTCGTATGCCCACACCTACAGCAGTGTAACTACACACCCCAATCCATAGTCATCGAGGTAAACAAACTGGTGTAGCTTATCGTATAGATGTGCCAAAATGCATGGTCCCCATGTGAATCTCATGTGCTCTATCACGAGGATCTCCAAATTTCTCCCCCATCCGATAGCTAGACCTTGTGTAGCCCTGTCGAGACATAAGAACCTACTAATCATCCCTCCCAAGAAAACTAATAACCTCTATCTGTTGGAATCCATAAAATCCTAGCTCAGGTTTCTAGTATTAACTCTAGATCTAGGTCTACGAAGACTTATAGGAGTGCATCCTTGTCTCCCTCTCGATCATAAAGTATGAGATCCCCATGAATCAAAACTTGTAGTATGTTGTATGCATCCTCTAAAGTGACTAACATCTATCCAATTGATAAATTAAATGTGTACATCTCTAAGTGCCATCTCTCTACAAGAGTAGTTAGTGATCTGATGTTCATCCTAATCTCTGGCATGTATAGCATGTGTCTCAAGCCCATAGCCTCAATAGCAGCACGCTCCTCAAAGGCTAACTTTGGTCACAATCTCTGAGTTAGAGGAATCTCTCTCTATACTCTATCTGGGACAAGTACTCCTACATCAAGTCAAATCAATCGTGTCAATCATAGTGGTACTCGTGTTCATCACATAGTGCTACTTCTATCCTAGTGATTATGTCTATCACATGGTTCTGCATCCTATCCTAGCGTAAATGTTTATCATATTGCACTTGATTCTATACTCAGCTTAGTAAACCTACTTATTTAGGGCACTTTTTGAATGAATCCTCTCAAAAACTTATCCAATTGGCAACACATGTTTATCACAGAATTGTCAATTCTAGCCTATCCTTCAGTTTGTCTTCCCTAGGGTACCTATTGGATGAATCCTCTCAATATTTTATCCAATTGAAAACATATATTCATCACAGAACTATAAATTTCTACCAATCCTAGACATGAACACATTTCTTCTATACAAGCATGATTTTACCCTTTCTATACAAGTTTTTATAGCATAAATGTGCTTTCTTAGCACATACGTGACACTGTTAGATGTACACCCACTTTAATCTCATACACACACTTGTTTATCATAGATGTGGCTCTATTATATATAAATGCAACTTCTAGATGCAGGCTCGCCCATATTGTTAAATAAATATGATTACAATCACATACACGCCCTAAGATGACCGAGACGAGAACATTTATCCTAGACATGGACAAACCATAACATAGATGTGTTTTGGATCAACATACCAATTCTACATTTTTGTTTAACTATCCTAAAATACATTAATTAAAGCAACAAATGAAAAAATATAAGAAGTGAGGTTCAGGTACATACTAGCTCACCCATGTCATTTGGTCTCTGGAACCATCAGACGTGATTGAACTTGTGTAGCCTATTTGCCATCTCTCTTGCTCTGTTGACTTCTCTCTAAGCTCTAAGTGCTATCATCTTCTAAATGTTGTGGATGTAAATGAGGATGTTTTCCTTGTGGCCTATACATATCTAGGTTGCTTTTTCCTAGTCTCTCATGTCAGTCCTTTCTCCCCGAGTCAGTCCTTATCCTGTTAGTCCATCCAGCATTTCTTTTCTATCGAGAGATTGTCTGCGATGTTTTCAAACATTTCCATCCAATCTCTCGAGGGGGCATATCACTCCCACCTTGGAGCAACTTTGCATCATTTTTTCTTCTTTGAGCCAATGCGACAAGGTGCATTGTCTCAAAGAGGGAAAAAATGTAGACACCTAAAATTGTCTTATCTAATTAAATAAATATTTTATTTATTTAATTATTTTATACTAAGTGTTCTATTAATTAAATATATTTTTATTTATTTAATTAATTCATTAATCCTCTTCTAAGCCTTTCCTCATTTAAATAAATACTTTTATTTATTTAAATTGTCTTTTTCCTAAATTAAATAAATATTTTATTTATCTAATTGATCCCATTTCCTCTATTAATTAAATAAAGCTTTATTTATTTAATTAATTCATTCCCTTTTTCCTTCAATGACACATGTCATTTATCTTTCAATTTTCTCCTACTTACCCTCTAACTATATTTATTCTTTCTTCTACCTACCCTTTAATCCTAAACGGCCATTTATCCTCTTCAGATTTTAATCTTATCCCTCCATTTCCTAAAGTGTCTTCTATATAATAGGATACTCTCCTTCATTATAAACCCTAATCAATGAATCAATTTTATGCAATCAAGCCTTCTTGTGATCAAACTACTTCAACCATAATCCATTCTTTATTGAGCTCTTATGCACACATAAAATTTGAGAGCAAATATATCAAACAAGGTCAATGGAGATAGGAGACAATGGAGATTGAAACCCTACTTGACATGTGAATGGTAATATTGCTTATTTTATGAATTTACATGATCTTAGGTATCTTCATTGGCGTATGGTGAATGTTTCATTGTAGAACTAAGGTTTTTATTGTGTTTGAATCTTTATGGTTTTACAATAGTTTTCATCATCATTTTTCACCATATACATTAACAATTCTATTGCTTTTGTTTAAGATAATCTTTATTCTACTTTTTTCATTATTTTTGAGTTTTTGTTTTCATCACGATATATATATATATATACAAACACCACAATAACATTTTTCATAACTTCTTATTCTAGAATTTTTGTTTTAACTAATTTTTTATGTAGACCATTTCTTTTAAGTACTATTTTATTCATCTTCTTTTATTTTTCTATCATACATGATTAATATTGATACCACAATAATTAATATATGTAAAACTCAAGTGAAATGTATATACACTTGCACTATTGAAGAATATTACATTAATTGGTTAGTTTTAGAAAAAAATAAATTAGATAAAATAAATAAAAGTTAGTTGGATAGCTAGGTAAAGTTAGTTTATAGTTAATAGTTATATACCTAGGTAGTTGGGAAGACACATTAGCATTACTACAAAAATAAGACTTTAAAGAGCCAATGTTATGCATTGTAAGACCTTGATAAAATCAATATTCCATTTTATATTTTTAATATATTGTGAATCATATGTCGAGTAATTTGAAATAACTTTTTTTGGCTCTACCATTTTCACATAGTATCAAAGTAGTTATTAATTTTGTGCCTATGAAGTTGAAGGGAGAAATTAAAACTAAAATAGTGCGGGAGATATGAAGGGAGAATGGTGTGATAAATCTATTGGGTGCTTGAGGATGTTGTGTAGATTGGTGTTTGAATATAGAAGTATTGATTGGAAAATGTTTGATACTTCGTTGGTGCTACAGAGAAGCTGTTTAAAAGGGCAAATACAACATAGAAGTCATTTGAAGCACCACTTTCCTTAAGGTTTCTCCATATTAGAGTAGTAGACAATAATGGGAATTTGAGTCTTATGAAGTAGCAATGAGGAGTCTATCATGGTAATAGATATATTAGGAAATCTAAATTAGCATGGAAGTAAGCAATGAATGATCTTGATATATTCACCAAAGACACTGAAGGTGCAATTCATATAGAAACTATTGTGTCAATAATTAAACCAATTTGCTACTATCGTTATCATCAGAGGTAGCAGATAGAACAAAGGTATTATCTCCATGATACCAAGAGAGCGATGAAACATAATAAATTATAAAATAAAGGTACAATTTTTTTCAAGGTGGCATGAGGTATGTGGATTGCAATTTTTTTTGTCCAAGTAGTTGGACATTTCTAAAATAGTTTGAGCATTTGGTGAGGTGCTAAAATATGGTTATAAGATGCATTCTTTTGAAATAATCGTAGATGAAAGAATTTATCTAGGGTCCTCAAATTGGATATAAATTATTTTGTTTTACAATTATATAAGATCTTTGAAGGGTATAATATTCTTTGAATTGTTATTGAAGAAAGAAAGTGTTTGGATATCTAGTGGTGATTAAAATCATTTGGTATATTTTTAATACAAACTAGCACTTTAATTAAAATTTTAAATATCAATATGACACTAAATATGTATTTTCTCAAAGCTATGCATACCATTCCCATACTTTATCTTTATAACAATAAGGATTAAACAAGATCATGACATGCATATTAATCTTGTCAAATAATACAACTAAGATGATAAATATTAAATTATTTAGGACACAAGAAGTAAATGGAAAATGATAAGATAAGATCTAATGCCAACTAAGACTTCTATGCATATTCCTAGGACCTAAATAAACTAATCATTTGAATAGGACTTGTTAGTGAATTAGTTGGGTCAAACACCTTATTCACACAAACAACGATGTTATACCCTTTTAGTTTTTCTTATTTGATATCACTCTTGTATATTTGTGAACCTAATTTATATTGTTGGAATGCATTGGGTCCTTTATGTATTATTTGTTTTCATCCTTGCATTTAGATTAATTACTATGTCTTGAAGGTTAGCTGGGGTGTATGTTTTTTATTAAAATGAGTGGGGAAGGGCCCAAACCCATTACAAATAAAAAAATGAACAATTAAAAATAGATTAGAACAAAATCTAGTCACAAAAATGGAAAAAGAGGGCAATCAAAAAAGTAACAACATAAGTGGAGCTAATATAAAACATCCTATTTTGAATAATATCTTTGAGTTTGCTTATGTAGAATTCAAACTTGAGAATATGAAGACTTATTAGTGGATTTCTTCTTGCATTGAACAATTGGCTAAGTATATCCATCATTACAATTAAAATAACATTGACCTGGAGAAGAAAAAGGTCGATCAAATATAAAAATAGATAGAAAAGATAGAATCATTAGGGTCAACAATAATATTGGAAGAAGCAAAAAAATAATCAAGAACACAATTGTGATTCATAGGAATTATGCCTAAAGAATTAGCATTCTTTTAGCAAACATCAACTGGAGAAAGAGTAGAACAAATCCTACGTACAATATCTATAATTTTATTATTAGAAATAGATTTAGATTGCCAAAAAACACTAGTAGGTAGAGTTGTAATAAAATGAAGAAGAGAAAACATAATCTAAGAAAGAAATTATCCCGAATGGTCAAACACATTAGTTGAACTAGGACAAGAGGAATTAGGAATTTCTAAATCCTCTAAAATAACATCATCTTTATAAATAGCATCAAGAGAATTAGTAAGGTGATCACGAATGACATTATTCCACTAGGTTGAGGAAGACTTTGATTAGATCATGAGAAATCAGAGGCCAAATGCACAATAGAAAAAAAAAAGGTGCCTATAGTGAAAGGGAATCCCTTCATAGTCCACAGGTTGACACCAAGGTCTATCATAAACCTGTAAGAAACAATTATCCTAGGAGATATTTAAATAGATAAATCCCTACAAAAAAATAAGAATTAAAGGTATGGGAAGCATTAGTGGTGACTATATCTATCTATAGAAAATAACTCAAGGCATTTCCAATCACCTAGTAGGCAAAATTACAAAAAAACTAAAAAGGGAGATAACGTAGTCTCACCCAAACAATGAGAACATAAATCAAATCCTTAAGAGGTTAAAGGAGGGTGATTGAAGATGAAACAAGAGAATGTGTGAATCCCACAACCATGAATCAACCTCAAGTGTAACATCCCTATCATCAAAAGACTCAAAACCAACAACAAAGAAACTAGTAGCACAAGGTTAAATATCTATCTAACCTTTCATAAAAGGCAACCAATGTGTGGAGATCTAGTGGCTTAGATCTAGTAGAGAAGGGAATAGGTAGGAAAAACCTACCAACCAAGCTCAATTTAGAGAAAAAAATATTAGCGTCTATCAATTCCTATCATAAAACAACCTTTGGGGTGGTAAAGGATCAAGGAAAGAGAACAACCTTATGGGAGGAAGCCTTAGCCTGAGAAGAGGCTAACAATATTTTTCTCAACAAGTCAGCATAGGTTCTCAACAAGTTAGCATAGGCTTATGACGAGAGGTAGAGGAGACATGGGTAACAACTAGTATCACCCTTTCCAACATTTTCATGGAAAGTAGAAACCCCAGGAAGATAATTTATAAACATCACTGGAAGCAGGAGGACAACTACACACAAAACTAGACACAATAGCCACTAAGAGAGAAGCACCTAGGGCTACACCAAAAGGGCTTAAGGACTCAAGAAGAGAATCTCCATAAATAGACACATAGCAAGTTGAACCTCAACTTCAAGAAGACTCCTCAAATGAGAAGGGGGGTTTGGAAAAACTAGAGTTGTTGTGCTAGGCAAGAGTCACTAAATTATTTATTGTAGAGATTTTTCATTCACAATATTTGTGGTGTATGCCATCAATAGATGCTTACCCCTATTTATCAAAGAATAATTTCCACCTTTATTATATTTTGGTAAGAATGAAATTTATTGATATTTTTCTCAAACTCATTTTCTTAAAAATCATAAATGTTTTTTATTAGAGTAAAACAAGTTTTGAAGGGAACTCAAAAACCTTTAAAAAAAGGACTAAGCTTGTCATGTACCTTATCGATGGTCTCTTATAGAAGCCTGATCTTTTCCTCATGATCCATCTTTATCGTTTTTATATCCTTTGTCATATTTTAGATAAGATCAACCATTTTATCGACATTGTCCAAAGTAGGGATCTTGTTCAAACTATTATGTCCCAAGTCCACTTTTTGATTAAGGGTAATAACCCTATCCTTCAGAAAGTTGATTTCGGATACCATCCATTTGAAAAGGTTTTTTTGGTCCCTCCATTACATCCTTTTCCACCATTAACATTTACCCCATCCTGATGGTAGAGGACCCTTTTCCATTTTCCTAGGGGTACCTTTCTTTGTTTCAACAAAGATTTCAATGTGGAATTCCATCCCTTATGTGTCCATCCAAAATTAGGGATGTAAACCTTGTTCCTTGCCTCCTCATCCCTCATCTTTTTAACATTCACACTTGATTTCTCCAAAAGTCATTTTGACATGGGGGGTATTGATCTTCCTTTCGTCCCCGATCACAAAATGAGATAAGAGGGCCTTTTTCCTTTTCTTTATACTTTTTTTATTTTGAAGATTTAGAGGATACCTCCACTTGAGATTTACCCTTAGTAAAACTTGAAGTTTGGGAGTCTGGAATGTACTTCATCTAGGACACATAAATAGAGTCATATTTACCAGATTTATACTCAAGCAGCCCATTAGGGGTGAAATAATCCTTCTTAGGTGTTTTTTGATTACCAAGATGATAGCAAGCTTCATTGTCAGATGGGGCATCTTCGGGGTTAGTAGAAAATTCAAGATCATGACATTGAAAATTTTGGGAAAAATTAATACACTTAGAATATGATGGTTTAGGATAAATAGACAAAGCTTTAGCATGCTCCATGAGAAGGAGAATGAGGCATTCATGGAGAACTATAAAATTGGGGTTCTTTTAGTGAGCGTTATTCCCTTTGTAGAGAGAATAGAGAAGATAAAAGGGCAGAGAGATCCATCTATCATTCCTAAAATGATTTAAAATCATGAAATGGTAGCTAAATAGGCTTGTAAATTGGCCATTAATGGTTATTTACCTCAAGAGAAATTCTACAACTTTAGCCCAAATGGGTTTGATGGATGCATAATCATAACACCCAATTGTAGTGCACTTAACCCTCTTCCATTCACCTTCTTTGAGAAATATATTGATTACCTCATCAAATGCCTTTTCATTATTGTAAAATTTCTTGCCTTCCACTAACATTCTAGTGATTTCAACAATAAGGTCTTTAGTGATTTATATTTCAACCTTATACACACATAAAATTCCATTTTTCCACCCTTCTAGAAAAGAATTGGTCACCAAAAGGTCATGGCCATGGAGTTTCTCCAAATATGGAGTGATACCTCCCGCTAAAAGATTACCCAAAATAGGATGGTTGTTCTACCATTTTTCATAAGAAGTGGGATCTGCCCAATTTCTCTCACTACCCATAATGTTATTGAAGATAATAAGGAGCCAAAGACCAAACACAAGAAAGATAGACCCTAGAAAGCAAGTGAAAACTAGGCTGGGAAAAAAAATGCACCAAAATATCTTGTAAAAAAGTGTCCTACCTTTTCCTCCCATAATGGGGACTGAAAATCATCCTTCCCATTTGCATGGGCCAAGAGTAATGAGACATCATTAAAAAGAGAGTTGTCATTTTACCATAATTGACTATCATCAGTAATGAGATTGCTAATTTCTATGGGAATTTGATAACAAGTCCCCCATGATAATATGTTAGGTTGCTTGACTCTAATGTTAGTAAGACCATCAACAAATTTATTACCTTCATGAAAAATATGGGAGATTTAATAGTCATCAAAATATTTAATCATTTCAATTCTATCAAGGATTAAGATTTTGATTGTTTAACTAGGATCTTGAATACCTTTTAAACAATTGATAATATTTAATGAGTCACTCTCTAGATAGATCTTCCAATAGCCATTAGAGACTACCAATTTAAATCCAATATAGGCTGCATTTTCCTCAGCATAATGATTGGTCTAGATTCTAAAAGGGAGGACATCAGCTAAGACAAACCAACCATTATGATCATCTAACACTCCCACACAACTAGCAAGGCTAGGGTTGCCCTTGTTTGGGGTGATCAATGTTAATTTTAATCCACCTTATAGGAGGATCTTTCCAAACAAATTCTCTCACTTGTTTGGGTCTTTGAAATAGAATAGAAATATCCCACAAAAGTTACCAATTCTGAGCCACTTGGAGATCAAACTGGGAGGGGATGAGATTGGGACACTTCACTTGATCCATGGGACAATGCACCAAAAAATTCTCTTTGATGGTTGCGTAAATTTTGAAAGCCAATTTATCAGTAGGATAGGAAACATCCCTGAAGATTATATTATTTCTCTCTTTCCAAACCCCCTAGACAATATGAGCCATAATTAAATACATAACAATAAAAGAGAAGGATTAGAGGAGGGAGGGGACCATTAGAGCCAACATTTAAAAAATGAAGATAGAAAGACCCAAGCAATAGACCATAATTTGAAGAAATGGGCCTAGATGTCACCAATAAATTTTTAACAAAAGGGGATGTGAAAAGTGTTCTCCATCGCTAAACCTATTAGAGATGGAAAAGCCTCTCTTGCAAAGATTGGCAATAGTGAGAAAGCCTAGAGCCAGAAAAAATGTTGATTTTAGGGATTAATTTAGAGTTCCAAACCAAAGTCTATAAGGGCTGGGGGGAGCAAACCTCAGTCTACATATTGAAGGCATTAGAAACTAAGAAAGAGCCATCCATTGAGACAACCTAAACTATCGAATCTTCACAATGAATAGCAGGAATGTGGATTTTTTATTGCAACTCCTAAAGGGGAGAAAGAGATAGACTAAGGAAGGAAAGGTCCATCCATTTAAAATATTGAATATAATTATCAACCTAGCAACCAATCCACCTAATACATAAATCTCTAAATTGGATAGCCCATAGGGAATGAGAAATGAAGGCATCCCAAAACCACTATTCATCCCAAAAAAGGATTTTAAGATCATTTCCAAGAGATCACCTTAGACCCATAACTATGATAGATTTAGAGATGGAAATAAAGTTCCATAAGTTGGAGTTAGAGGCTGTAAATCTATCATCAGATAAAAAGTCCCAAATGTGATTATATGAAGATAAATATTTATTCCTAACTATAGAAGTCCATTCATTCTTCTCCCTCAAACTTCTCCACAATTGTTTATCCAACAATGCCTTATTAAATTTATTGATTGTCTTGATGTCCAGACCCCCAAATTTCATGGCAAGATAGTGTTGGAAATATGAAGGAATTTATTATGTGTTGCATTGATATCAACACTAGCTGTTATGATTGGTTACCAACAAACATATTTTGGTTACCGGTAGAAGAACTAGTGTTACCGGCAAAAGGGACTATTAGTTGGATACTACTGACATGTTTGGATCAATAGAATATGTTTGGTTTGATTGTTACATGTTTCTAGAGTAAATTTTGGTCAGTTGGTATTGACTTGACGATTGGATTTATCATACATTCTAGTAAGCCTATACCGGTAAGGGTTTAGGGTTTTACCAGAAGAGCTTTTACAAAGAATCTTTGACAGGATGCATAACTGGTGTTGGTGTGGCTTCTAGATGGAATTGAGGATGTAGAAGGTGATCTTTGTTCATGCCTTGACTGCTTGGAGATATCTCTTTGGTGTGGTGGATCTATTTAGGTTTGGTATCTATCTAGGTTATGGACAGGTATCATGTAATGTGCTATTAAGTGTTATCTACACATTACTGGGATGATTTATCGATTGGTTAATGTTGTTTTGGTCTAAATCTGACATGGTATATCATTGTAATGTGGATGTATGTAATGATATTATTGTAATATCTTTTAGGTGGCCATTCTAATTGGTTTAGGTCTTAGGGTTTGTATAAATTTATGTAAGATCTCATTCTAGATTGGGGTCATGGTCATGGAATGAAATATCATATGCGAAGGAGATTTGGTCGATCATAGGTGATTGGATTGGGTTTATGTAAGAGGTCAAAGGCCTCTGGTATTGAACTTAATTGAGACTTTAATCAGGCATGGCAGATGCTATCATTGGCAGTTCATTCTTCCGAATTGTTGTAAAATTATATTGAGGTGCTTATAAACTCTCTATAGTCAATGAGACTCCTTTGTAATGAGTAGTACGCTCTAGGCAGTGTTCATTCTTGAATGTGCAGACCCCTTATTGTATCACATACTTTTTGCAGAAGTATTATTTGACAGTGGGTAGGCTTCCCACCATGGTTTTTTCCTTTACCATGTTTTCCATGTACAAATAATTGTGTTATGTGGTATGGTTGCATTGTGTTGATTCTCTATTTCATACTTAAGTTTTATTGCTTACTGATATCTATTTCTGCTATTCTGGTATTCAATGTTTATGTGCTTCGGTTAAAGGTTATAAAGTGGTTTGATTGATATAATCTATTGACAACTGATTACTCCCCCCCCCCCCCCCTCAGTTGTCCACTGGTTATTATAATAATTGGTATCAGAGCTTTGGTCCTCTTTTGCAGAAGATTAACTGCTTGAGGTAGATCCTATGGAAACTAATAATTCAAATCCACTAGTAGCAATTTTCAGAAGAGAAATCCCTAAGCTTGATGGAACAAACTATAGGATATGGAAAATTTGAATGGAGGCTCATCTTAGATGCCTTGGCAAGGATATTTGGGAGATCACTGAGAAAGGATATAAACCTTATGATCTAGCATCTGGCAATCCTGCTCCCGCAGACTTGGACAAAATATTGAAATGATTGCAGAGCTAGAGAACCCCTCTTGTGCGCACTCACTAATCAACAAATCATGGGTTTGTCTGATAAATCATATGCAAAGGTTATGTGGGATAAATTGCAAACTATAAATGAAGGTTACCCTACTATCCAAATTGCTAAACTTGATGGTTACCAAGTAAGATATGAGAACCTGAAGATGGAAGATAACTGAGAAAGGATATAAACCTTATGATCTAGCATCTGGCAATCCTGCTCCTCCAGACTTGGACAAAATATTGAAAATGATTGCAGAGCTAGAGAACCCCTCTTGTGCGCACTCACTAATCAACAAATCATGGGTTTGTCTGATAAATCATATGCAAAGGTTATGTGGGATAAATTGAAAACTATAAATGAAGGTTACCCTACTATCCAAATTGCTAAACTTGATGGTTACCAAGTAAGATATGAGAACCTGAAGATGGAAGATAATGAAAGAATTGCTACATTTATGGAAAGATTAAATGAGATTGTCATGGGAATTCAATGTTGTCGAGGATCTCTGAGTGAAGATGAAATAGTTTCAAAAGTTTTGAGAGCCCTACCACTGGCTTACAAGATTAAGGCTATTGCAATTAATGAACTGAGAACAATGGCAAACATTGCAGTTAATAGACACATTCTGATTGGGAAACTATCTTCTTTTGAGCTTGAAGAATTTGCACCCTCTAGAGCTGCAAAGTCTGAACTTGCTTTTCGTGCATCATCATCTACCGACAAAAGTGATTGGAAAGCCCTATATACAAAAGAATTGGAAGATATGAGGAAAGAGGATGAATAATTTGAGCAACTTGAAGCCTTATTTGCTAGAAGAGTACCTAAAAGACCAATAGGAAGTAAGTATGAAGGAAAAGCACCTTTTAAATGTTTTGCATGTAATAATATTGGTCATTTTGCATCTAGATGTCCTGAAAGGAATGCAAGATTTGAAGAAAGAGTTAAGAAATCATTTAAGCCTAATTAGAACAAATTTAGATTCAAGAAAAAACAACTATGTGTATATGGTGAAAATGGATAACAATAATAACAATATTGAAAGGCTAAAATGAATTCAACCACCAAACCCTAGCCTAAAAATCAACAAAGATCCACCATAACATATGAAGATTACCTAAGACAATGTAAATAAAACAAAATCACAAAGATTATACCATCACATGTCCAATAGGGTTTTGATCTCCATTCTTCCTATCTCCATTGATCTTGCTTGATATATTTGCTCTCAGATTTTATATGCACAAGAGCTCAACAAAGAACGGAATGTGGTTGCAAGTAGGATCGTAGTATAGCCAATTGATCAAGTTGTTAGGGTTTGATAATGAAGGAAGCATCTCCTTAAATAGAAGACAGAATATGAAATGGAGGGATAAGATTGAGAGGTGCAAAAAGGAGGTCAGCTAGGATTAGAGGGTAGGTAGAGGAAATAATAAAATAATGAAAGAGGTAGGTAGTGTAGGAATTAAGAGATGAATGACATGTGTGATGGGTAGAAAAAGGCTAATGAATTAATTAAATAAATAAAGATTTATTTAATTAATAGAAGAAATGAGATAATTAAATAAATAAATATTTATTTAATTTAGGAAAAGGATAATTTAAATAAATAAATGTATTTATTTAAATGAGAAATAAGGCTAGAAGAGGATAAATGAATTAATTAAATAAATAAAGATTTATTTAATTAATAGAAGAATTAGGCTTAGATAATTAAATAAATAAAATATTTATTTAATTAGACATGACAATTTTGGGTGTCTACATTTTGCCTCTCTTTGAGACAATGCGGCTTGTCGCGTTGTTTCAAAGAAGATAAGATGAACTGATACAGAGTTGCCCCAAGATGGGAATGTTATGCCCCCTTGAGAGACTGGATGAAAATGTCTGAAAAGATTGCAGACAATCTCTCGATAAGAAAGAAAGGTTAGAATGGACTGACCGAATAAAGTGACAAAGTCACGGGATGAAGAAGACTGACTCGAGAAATGAAGGCTAAGGCTAGGGTAGGCTATAAGATAGACCACGGGCAAAATACATCCTCATTGTCATCTACACCTTCACGAGATCAAAGTGCAGAGTGAGAAAAGAGTAGCAGCAGTTAGCAGCGATGGCTTTCGTCCACAGATTCAACTGCGTTCGCTGATTTCAAAGGCCAGCAGAGGCAGGAGAGCTGGTAAGTACCGCCAAACCTCCTCGTACTTTGACGCATTTAATTTTGTCATTAATGCATGCTAGTTAGAGCAATAAATGTGCTTAGGAATAGGGTACAAAAAAATTCCAAAACTGTGTAACCGCGTGTGTGTCGGTGTTAGGCGCGTCTGTGTTCGCCAGGCGCGTCTATGTCGGTGCCAGGCACGTCTGTGTCTGGAACCGCGTCTATGTCAAATGCGGACGCGTTTACGTCATGTAGGGGCATTTGTGTCGCCAAGTCGCGTTTATGCATAGCATAGGCACGTTTATGTCATACAGGCGCGTCTGTGTTTTCCAGGAGTGCTTGTGCAGTCTGTAGGCACGTTTGTGAGTTAAAAGCGCGTTTATGTCCGAAAAATGCAAGGTTTTGTCTTCTAGGTCAAATTGACAGTTCTGTGATGAACATACGCTGTCGATTGGATAAGCTGCTAAGAGGATACGCTCAAGCAGGTCCTCTAGGAAGACTAGGATAGATCAAGGCACTTTGTGATGAAGAGTGAGCACCAAGATAGAGTACTTTGTGATGAACAGGGAGTACCCAAAGTATGAGCAGCACTTTGTGATGAACAGGGGGTGCAAATGTAAGTAACACTTTGTGATGAACAGTGAGTGTCATGCATGTAGTACTTTGTAATGAACAGGGAGTACTACTAGGATAGAAGCAACACTTTGTGATGAACAGTAAGTGTCACTAGGATAGATAGCCATATGCATTTAGATAGCATTTTGTGATGAACAGTGAATGCCACCATGACTGACACAATTGATTTGTTTGACTACAGGAGTATTTGCCCATGTTGGAGTCACGGGAGAGATTCCCGTCGACTCAGAGGTTGCGACCTGAGTTGACAGCTGAGGAGCGAGCTGCTATCGAGGAGATGGGCTTGAGACATGTATTATATGTGCCTGAGTTTTTGGCAAACATGGGTTTGTTGACTGCGCTTACTGAGAGATGGCACTCAGAGACGTGCACCTTACATTTGCTGATGGGTGAGATGACAATCACCCTTGAGGATGTCTACAGGATTCTGTAGATACTGATTGATGGAGATTTGATTCCATATGATCGTGATGGAGACAAGGAGGCATTGAGACGGGTGTTTCAGGATCCCGGCCTAGAGATGAGGGTAGGACATGTGGCATGGGACACCATGACAGCCACAGGGTTAGCATTGCCAGCTGTGATCGGACGAGCTATCAGTGGGTTCCTGTATCCAGACAGGGCGACACGGGGATTGGCTAAGGGCTGGGGAGGAGCACTGGAGACACTAGTGATGCAGCACACCAGATATGCTTGGGGACCATGTGTGTTGGCCCACTTATATTATGAGCTTCACCAATTTGTATACCATGAGTCAGTGGGATTGGGCTGCGGGGTGATGCTATTGCAGGTTTGGGCCTATGAGCATCTACCGATTATCTGACGGATACACTTCAGGGGTAGAGTTCATGGACGCAGCTTTGTTCATCTATATGACATGATCACCTCACAGCCACGAATTGGCAGGTTAGAGCATTGGTGGCGAGTGAGAGATGACACTGATGTGGTCATCTGGAGACCATATCTGGGATGCGAGGAGTGGGAGGATGATGCAGTGGAGCTGCCCTACACCTTTCGGAGCAGGTACCTGATTGGGCGGATGCCCTATGTATTAAAGAGACAGCTAGTGGATAGGGTATGCAGGCAGTATGGCAGGATCCAGAGGATGCCACGAGGCTCGGGCATGTATGCCCATACAGTTAGGGATCAGGCGCAGTTTGGGCCACTACTATCATATGATCAGGTGCTGACACAGATGGCAGAGATGGTGCCTCTACCCTGGGATATGTAGCTGGAGATCGAGGATGCCAGGATTGATGCTGAGTATACAACATATTGGGCAGAGCATCCATTCCCCCGATTGACAGATCCAGGAGAGCTACTAGAGGGAGATGGAGGAGGAGATGATGATGATGATGGTGGAGGTGATGGAGGCAGAGGCCGACAGAGGCAGAGGGGAGTAGTTGGGGAGAGGAGAGTTGCACCTCGAAGAGAGGGTGGATAGGAGGGACAGGCTCAGGTGGTGAGGGGTCGCGGTGGATTTCCCCTACAAGTACCAGTAGCACAGGGTCCCAGAGCACAGGGACAGAGATCGGGACAGGTACAGGGATATGTGCCAATATAGGCACAGGAGCAGGGATGGAGACAGGTACAGGGACAGAGGCATGTACAGAGATAGGTACCCATACAGGCACCAGTACAGGTACAGGTATAGGGGCAGGCACCCGCAGAGGGAGAGCCACAGGAAGAGGCAGAGGGGGGAGATCTAGAGGAGGATGAGCTGATTGAGCTCAGGGAGATCTGCCAGGGCCAGGCAGATGAGATACAGGATCTCGAGAGAGAGAGAGACCAGCTCAGGATGAGGCATAGGGATACTGAGCGGGAGAGAGATCAGGTGATTCAGCACTAAACAGAGGCTGAGGCAGCGCTGAGGGTAGGGAGACAGGCAGTGGAGGACACAAGGGTAGGCTATGCATATGTCCTGCGGGCAGAAGAGGAGATTGCCTACTGGCGGGACCTCTATTATGGTGTCATGCCAGTAGATCAGTGGGTGAGGAGCTTTCATAGACCATCGTGTACAGTGACAGCTACGGGAGGGAGCCGGAGGAGACAGGCATCGAGTGGTGGGGTCATGGGTCGTCCACCACCACCAGATAGAGGGGACAGGAGGGATGATCCTGGGGCAGGTCCTTCGAGGGCTCATATTCCGTTGAGGCCAGGCGGCTCCGAGGGAGGGAGTTCATCATAGCCTTAGAGGGCTCCCTATGTATCAGTATTGTACCATTTTTGTATTGTAGACACCTGCGGGTGATTTTGTAGCCATATGATTTTTTGACATCATTGTATCATGACACTTGTGATTATATATATGAGATGATTCATTTTTTGCAGTAGCTATATGCATGTGTACCTATGTGATGAGATGTTTCATGATTTTTGTTTCATGTGATGCTTATAATATGGATGCAAATATGTATATATGATGCAATGCAATATTTTTGTTCTTTTATGTTATATATGTAATGCATGATGCAAATGTGAATGTTATGTAATGCAGATGAATATGATAATGCAAATGTAAATTGTGCTAACAGATGTTGTGTGCAGGATGTGATGCAGTTGTGATATCTATATGTATGTATGAAATGCTTATATGTGGTAATGCAGGTGCAACTACATGAAATGCAAATGTTTTTGGTGTGTCATTATACTCAGTCATGTGATAGCAAGCTACACGGACTCAAGAAGGACGATGGAAGTCAATCAAGAAAGGAGGATGAAAGATAGAAGATATGACTGTGAAAGAGCTTCTTATGCATTATCATCATTGAGCTTTATTATGGCAAGTAGGTTATGACAATCGAGGCATTTGTTCAACCCAGAAAGTCATTGTACTTGTTTGCATGGAGATAAGACAGTCACAAACAAGGAATGCCCCAATTCATACTAGACTCACAGTGTCCTCATATCCTTGGACAAGTCATAGCATTACTAAAAGACAATCCACAGATAGCAAATGCCAATAGGTGATGATACCCCATCCTCACCTTTCTAGTCAAAAACATCCTGGAGATATAATCTCTAGTCAGAGACATCCTGGAAAAGCTAAAAGACATGTCACCAAAAGAGAAAATCAAAAGAAAACCAAGACTCAACATCAACATCCATTGTAGTCCTCAAGTTTAGTGTCCCTTGTCACTTGTATAAGTCTTATTTGATTGTGGTCACAATGTTTACTTTCACAAAATGGATAGATAGCACTGAACCATATGTTGTCTGAGTCTGTTGAAAGATTTGATTTTGTTGAAGCCCATTATTGCTGCTGTCTCATCTGAAACTAACTGAATCCATGAAGCTGATACTTTATTGCTGAGAAGATGAAACTTTATTGCGGATCTGGCGATGCAAATGTTGCTTTAATGTGGATTGTGTCCGAATAGACTGAAGGAAGTTGGAAGAAACTGTACTCCTCGAAACATGTGATGTTCTTAGTTCCACACCCATCACTAGATGTAGGATTTACCCTAGTCATAGATAGGATCTGATTTATTATGGATGGAAAGGGAGGTTATTATGGATGGGAAGGGAGGTGAAAATGGAGGTTTATTATGAATGGATAACCAATCTTGGGTAGATCAATAACAAGCCATAATGGGAATGGGTAAGTTTATTATGGATGAATAGGTCATGAGTGTGTGCAAAGCGAAAGGATGAAAGTGGATCCTGAAGGAGGGAGGAGCAATGTCTCTACGCATGGTGCTGGTGACCCAGTTTTCACCATGGTACTTGCCCAGGGCGCCACTGAAGTGGTTTTCACCGTTGGACGAAATTATCTCTTTACTTTTTTAATTTTTTCAATGTTTTTGTCCTCACAAGGCGCTTGTTTGCCAGGTTTTCACCAAGTAATGATTTTTTTGTTTTTTAAAATTTTTTTTTGTATTTTTAAATTTTTTTTTTTTTTTTGTATTTTTGAATTAGGATATTCCAAAGAGCTATGTGTAGAACCTGTGAAGGTGCATGTTGTTGATAGGATCTTCCAAAGGTTCACCTTTTGTAGTTGAGAGCTAATATGCCCCAGATCCATATGCTGCTGTAACGATGTAAGGACCAAGCTAGTTTGGTTCAAACTTGCCCTTCTTCTCTCTGTCTTGCTGATTTTTGGGGTTTTCTTTGAGAACCAAGTCACCTACCTCAAATGTGTGAGGGTTGACCTTGTGATTTTAGCTGCGACTCATTCGTTGTTGGTAAGCCTTGAGATGATTAAAAGCAGTTTGTCTCCGTTCATCCAGCAGTTCTAGTTCTTGTAAGAGAGAGACCCTATAGTCTTCATCAGTGATTATGTTTTGCAAAGAGACCCATAAAAAGGGTAACTCGACCTCAATAGGCAAGATGGCTTCAGTGCCATAAACAAGTGAATAGGGTGTAGCTCCTATAGGTGTGCGAACACTTGTGTTGTAGGCCCAAAGTGCAGGATTGAGTTGGATATGCCAATTACGGCCAGCGTCATCGACTGTCTTCTTGAGGATTTTAAGGATTGTTTTATTAGATGCCTCAGCTTGGCCATTACCTTGGGGGTAATATGGTGTGGAGAAACGATGGGAAATATGGAAGCGGTCACAGAGTTCACAAACATCTTGATTTTTTAAGGGACGCCCGTTATCAGTAATAATGGAAACAGGAATACCATATCGGCAAATGATATAGTTAAGGATGAATGTAGCAATCTGTTTTCCAGTGACTTGTGTGAGAGGCACGACTTCAATCCATTTTGTGAAATACTTTGTGGCTGTGATAATGAATTTATGACCATTAGAGGAAGGAGGGTGAATCTTGTCTATGAGATCAAGTCCCCACTGACAAAAGGGCCAAGGAGACGCAATTGGTTGTAGTTCTTGTGCTGGTGCATGTATGAGGTCTCCATGAATTTGACATTGCTTACATTCTTGACAAACTGATATGAGTCTTTTTCCATATTGGGCCAGTAATATCCAGTCCTAATGAGTTTCTTGGCCAAGGTAGGACCACTAGCATGTGGACCACATATCCCTTCATGCACTTCACGTAACGCAATCTGAGCTTCATCACTTTCTAAACATCTAAGAAGAGTGCCATCTAGACCTCACCGGTATAGGATATCAGCTAAAATGACATATCGAGAGGATTGGCGAATGAAGGTGCGACGTTGGTTATTTGATAGATCAGGAGGTAGGGTATTGTCGCGAAGGTATGTGAATATGGAACCATATAACTGGGATTCGGGACCAACAACGCATATCATTTCAGTAGGAGTGATCTCATATGAAGGAACCAAAAGGTTGTCCACCAAGAACTCATAGCAGGTCTCGTTTTGAGGTAGATCAATTAGTGAAGCAATTGTAGCCATGGCATCTACAGCACGATTCTGCTCTCTTGGTATCTGCTCAAAATCTATCTTTGTGAAATGTTGTTTCAGATCATCCACCATTTGCTTGTAAGGCAGTAATTTTTCATCTTTTGTTTGGTAATCATCAGTTGCTTGACGGATAACAAGTTGAGAATCCCCAAAAACATGAAGTTCTTGAATCTTCCAATGAACTGCAATTCGTAATCCAGTTGTTAGTGCCTCATATTCTGCTATATTGTTAGTGCAAAGAAATGATAAGCGGTATGATTTTGGTATAGAATCGCCTTGAGGAGTTATGAAGAGGATACCAACTCCTGCCCCCTGCTGTGTGTATGAGCCATCAAAGTACAGTTGCCATGGCCTTGCATGTGATATTGTTAAAATGGATTCATCTAGAAATTCTGAATTTAGAGGAACATCATCAATCATGGGGGCATCTACTAATTGATCCGCGATGGCTTGTCCTTTTATTGCTTTTTTGTCCACACACTCGATGTTAAATTCACTAAGGATCATTACCCACTTGGCTAGTCGCCCAGTAAGTGTTGCTTTATTGAGAAGGTATTTTAATGGATCAATTCTTGCAATCAACTTAGTCTTATGAGTGAGCATATAATGTCGTAATTTTTGTGAAGCAAAGACCACAGCGAGACATGCACGCTCGATTGGTGTGTAGTTTAGCTCATATCCCACCAATGTGCGACTGATATAGTATACGGCCTTTTCCTTGCCTTCAATGCTTTGTTGCACTAAGAGTGCTCCCAGTGCTGTTGGCGTGGCTGATATATATAGTAACAAAGGTTGATCTGGAACTGGTGGCATCAAAACTGGTAGATTCAAGAGATAATCTTTGAGCGTCTGAAAAGTTTGTTGACAGTTATCATCCCATTTGAACTTGATATTTTTATGTAGCAGGTGCTGGAAAGGATTACACTTATCTGCAAGTTGGGCTATGAATCTTCGTATAGACTGGAGTCTCCCTTGTAAGGATCAAAGTTGACTGATATTTCTAGGTGGCAGCATGTCCAAGATAGCCTTGACTTTTGCTGGATCGGCTTCGATTCCTCTTTTAGACACAATGAATCCTAGGAGCTTCCCAGAGGTTACTCCAAAGACACATTTCTTGGGGTTTAATCTTACTTTGTATTTTTCCAACCGATCAAAGATGTCTGAAAGTATGTCCAAATGTGTATTTCTGTCTACTAATTTACCCAAGAGATCATCAACATAATCTTCCACTGTTATGTGCATGAGATCATGAAAGATAGTGGTCATTGCTCTTTGATATGTAGCACCTGTATTTTTTAGCCCAAAGGGCATGACATTCCAACAGAAAGTTCCCCACGGACAAGTGAATGATTTTTTGTGTTGATCCTCAGGTGCAATCCTGATTTGATTATAACCAAAAAAACCATCCATTAATGATAACATTTCGTGACCTGCTCTGAGATCAACGATCAAGTCAATATTTGGTAATGGGAAGTCATCTTTTGGACCGGCTTTGTTGATATCTCTGAAATCTGTACATATTCTGATGTTGTGATCCGGTTTACTGACAGGTACTAAATTGGAGATCCATTCAGGATAATCAATTGGGCGTATGAATCCGACATCCAATAACTTCTCCAGCTCTGCTTTGACTAGTAATGCCACTTGTGGATGCATTTTTCTTAATTTCTGTTTCACTGGCTTTGCCCCCGGTTTGATTGTCAAATGATGCATTACCAAATCCAGATCTAGTCCAGGCATATCAGCGTATGACCATGCAAAGTTGATTTGTCGTTCCTTGAAGAAACTTATGAATTTTGACCTTTCGGACTCTGTCAATGATTTAGCCAAGAATATGTTGTGTGGAACCTCTTCCGTACTAATGTTTCTTTTGATAGTATCCTCTACCAACATGGATGACTTTTCCTCATACAAGGCTGGGAGAATGTCGAGCCTTCCATCTTTGGGTGCCTCAGAGAGGTTTTCGCCCTCAGATATGTCCTTTCTTTTTACTTTTTTGGGATCAGATAGCGCCACAGTGTGGTTTTTGCCATAAGACCCTTGATTTGTTCTTATTTTCACATTTTTGTGACTGGAAGGTCCGACACCCTCACCAAAATATGCCATGTTGTTGAGTTCTATAGTGTATCCTGCTTTATGGTCCCCAGGGGGAAGATCATCTCGTATGCCAAGATAGTCAATAATAGCTTCGTCATTTTGGAATGTGTCAAATTGTGCTGGTCCTTCATAATCCCAGTCAATGAGTTGGTGGTGAACAAGGGGAAGGCCTTTAATATTTTCAGAGTTTGCGGGGCTAAGAGTGAAGATGTGGTTATATTTGGGTATATCAAGGCAATCGTCGAGGTCATCGATGGCACTCTCCTCATCAGTCTCAATCGCAAGCGAATCCAAATTGTCGTCACTAGTAGCGCATTTTGGGATAGGTGTTCTCATCCTATGTGACTTCGACCTAGAACCGTGAGACAAAGACTGTGTGGAATCCTTATGGGTTGTTTCTTGACCAACTCTAAACTTTTTATAAAATTCTTCTTCTTCTGTGGGTTCATCTGGCTCTCTGAATGTCTCTGTGAGCTCATAGTCACTGGAGGATTTGTCTGAACCCCATTCCCATTCATTAGAATCTGTGGAATAGCGATCCTCTTGTTGAACTTTGGCAACTTTGATTTGTGATGCCCTTTCTGTCCTTTTAGTGTGGATCTTGGAAGTCAGAAAACCAAGTCCCTTTGAGCGTTCCCTTTTTACAATCAATTTAGGTTGTAAGGGCTCCATAACGCCTTCTTTGTGTAACCCAAGAGGGCTTTTTCCATCATACCCGAATTTTTGTAGAATCTTGAAGCCTTTGCCATATTTCTCACAGGGTATATTGATCTGATCTTGTGTGTCATCTTCAATGTCTTTGTAGAGCATTTTGTATAAACCTTCCTCTTCTAGTTCGCCCCATCTTTGAAAGGTAGTAGGATCCCATTTGAATACCATGATGGATATTTTCTTTTTAGGATGTGGCCTTCCATATTCTTTTGGAGAGCTCATGACTTGTCGTAAATACATGGTCTGATTTAAAGTGTATTCTCCCATGCCTTTGTCCTGAAATTTGCCTTTAAGTTCACCTTGTTTTGATGTCGAAGGTTTCAATGACTCAGGGTCAATGTATGCCGAAGAAGGAACAGCTTCACGATTACCGGGAATGATGGTCTCAGTATGTGATCTCAGGTTATTGCAATATATGAACAGATTAGGATCACCGTTAACTGTTACCTCAACTCCATTATGAGGAAACTTAATGCATTGGTGATATGTCGATGGGACTGCCCTCATTTCATGAATCCAAGGACGTCCTAGCAATATATTATAAGTGAGATCCAGATCTAGGACCTGACAAACCACATCCTTTGTGACTGGCCCAATTCTTAGAGGTAAGGTGACCGTGCCCTTAGATGAGTGCTCTTCATCGTCATATGCCTTGATGGTGATTTGATCTGTTGAATTCACAGCTTTATCAGAATATCCCAATTGTTTAATAGTGCTCAATGTACAAATGTTTAGACCAGCTCCTCCATCTATCAGGACTTTCTTTATTCGATGTTTGTGTATGAAGGCTTCAACATGTAGTGGTGCATTATGTGGCTGACTTATGGAGGCGTCATCAGCTTCTGTGAATGTAAGGGAATGTGGAATGGAAAGGTACCCCACCATGGCTTGAAACTGGTCCACGTTCAGATTAGTAGGAATGGCGGTGTCTCTCAAGATTTTGTCAAGAATAGCTTTATGAGCGGGGGATATGCATAAGAGCTCAAGGATGGAGATGAGCGCGGGTGTCTTCCCTAACTGTTCTACAAGGTCATACTCAGGTTTGGTTGATGAAGAAGAGGTATTTTTAGTGGAGGCACCTGGAAACATAATTTTACCTCGACGAGTTGTAATATGACATTCAAAGGTAGGTTCGGAAGAAGATCCAACACCTCTTAGGACAATATTGGGTCTCTGAGGAAGATTCTCAGGATTTTTGTTCTTGATGGTAATAGTAGAGATATGATTGTCCATCGAGATGTGATTGATAGTTGAATCATAGTTATAAGGTGCTCTAGTATAGTTGGCTTGATCATCTGTGACTTTATCTTTTCCCTTGTCGTGCTTTGGGAATGGTTCCTTAAACATCTCATGTTCTTGGTTGGATGAGTGTCCCTTAATCTCAATGCCACCTCTATCAATGAGATCTTGTACGATGTTCTTCAGTCGATGGCAATTTCCTGTCTTATGACCCTTGCTTTTATGAAATTCACAATATTCATCATCATTCCACCAATTAGGTTTGACCTTTGGTTCATATGGAGGAAAATCTGGAACTGTGATTACCTTGTTTGCCACAAGATTTTTGAAGACTGATTCAAGTGGTTCTCCCAATGGAGTGTACTTCCTTCGTGATCTAGAAGTTGTTTGAGTATTCACTTGATTGTTTGTAGAACTTGATCCCGAAAAGATGAATTTGGGTCGCACCATATTGGCATCAACAACACCATCATTGACTGTGTTTTTGTTTTTATTCCAAAATCTTGGCTTATCTTTTCCTTTAAAGTCATCTTTGTTTTCCTTGAATATCTTAATGATTCCTTGTTCAATTAGAACCTTCTCTATTGCTAGGCCTTTTTCAATGACGTCCTTGAAGGTGGACAAACAAGCTTTTCTTAGATCATAGCCAATGTCTTTGTTAACATTTTGTGTGAACATTTCTACCATTTGTTTTTGTGGAATTTCACAAGAGCATCTGCTGGCTAGATTTCTCCATCTTTGCAAGAATGATGCAAAAGATTCTCCGTCTTTTTGCTTGGTGTTGCACAAAGTAGTGACCGATATGTCTATCTCTATATTGTAGGAGAAATGTTGAATAAATGCCTCTGCTAAGTCACCCCATGACTTAATACCAGGTGGAAGTTGGGAGAACCATTCCATAGCTTGATCACCTAAGCTTTGTGGAATTAATCTCATCAAATATGTCTCTTCTGAAGCTACTTCAATGCAAGCTATGAAAAACTGTCTTATGTGTACCTTAGGATCCCCTTTTCCTCTATACTTATCAAATTTAGGCGTCACAAAGTGTGTAGGAAATGGAGGCATTGGAATGCTCTTGTCAAATGGATAAGGACATATGTCTCTCATTGTGTATGTTTGCTTTGATGTATTTATGTCCTCCATTTTCTTTTGTAAGTCCCTGATTTGTTGCTCCAAATTGCTCTTAGGTGGAGATCGACTTCTTGGACCATACCCCATGTTTGAGGCACCAATTTGAGGAGGAGCATGTTGCATATATGGATGATATTGATCATACACATGTTCATATGGAGGAGGTCTATATTGATGCGGCATATATGGAGCACTTGGCATAGATTCATGTTGAGGAACCCCATATCTATTTTGTGCATGTATGCCATACTCTACAGGCATGTCATGTTCTATTGTGTTGCCCCCAAATTTGACACGGGGTTTCCTTGTGTCCAAATTTTGAGCATGCCTTTGAATATCCAATTGTTTTGGTTGATCCATAGCTTGAGCATATCTATCTGCATAAGACCTCCATAATGGTCTATGAAGGTAAGTATCATATGTTTGACCATGTGTATGTGGGACTTCTGGTTTTTGAAGCAAAGCTGATGGTGATTCAGGTACCATATGTGGTCCTCTATTTCCTCCACTATTAGGTCTCCTTTGATCCATGTTGGAGTGAGTTTGTTGCAAAGGTTGATTTTCCATTATTTGAGACATGTCAAAATCATGAGGTATCTTGGCTCCACTTTGTGCCATCATGTGTAAGAAGTATTGTCTATCCCTCCTCATTATTTCCTCAACCAATCGATTGAAATGGGGATTCATAATGGATTCTTCTACATCTGCTGAATGTATTGAAAAGTTGTCCACATTGTCATTGTGTGTAGCATTGTTGTTTGTAGTGTCTGCGTTTTCCACATTTGGAATGTTTCTATAGACATCCATGTCAGGCAATGTAGTGTGATCAGTATTGAAAAATAAATCATTGTCATACTCATAAGAACTCATGTTTGCGGACTCTTGAGCCTCTTTAGTTTCTCTCCTAGATTTTTGAAGATGGGTTTCAACCATGAACTAGGTATTGACCAAGATGTGTGAGACTAGATGAAAATGGAAAAAAGTATGGAAGACCAAGAGTTGTATGGAATGTAAATGAATCTGAGGTGTACTTGCAATGTCCAAAGTGTAAGCCCAAGTATGTAGGTAGTAGAGTAGGTGTGACTTCCAAAGAGAGGATAGTTTCTCTTGATGAGGTAAGCTGACCTTGACTC
Organism: Cryptomeria japonica; assembly: GCF_030272615.1. NCBI lineage: Eukaryota > Viridiplantae > Streptophyta > Pinopsida > Cupressales > Cupressaceae > Cryptomeria > Cryptomeria japonica. Next base: position 829,139,310 of record NC_081409.1, read on the forward strand.
TAAGTAAGACCAAATGAGACCCAAAGGTAAGAAACCTTGATGAGGGACCACTTAGCAAAGTGTTGTTGTATGTAGTATGTTGACAAAGTATGATGAGGACAAGCAAGTGACCTTTTGACTCAAGTTTAGACAAATATGAATGTAAAATGAGATGTGAAGCAATGATGGACTATGTGAGACCCAAAGATAGGTTGAATGCTAGATGAAACCTGAAGAAACAACCTAGGAAGCTCAAGAATTCCGAAACTGATTTCTTTTGTTTGCTGGACTGTGAAATTTTCTTGCAATTTTGACCGCCGACGCACCTGTATACTGCACAGACGCGATTCCCAGACACATGCATGTCTCTGTTCGACACAAACGCTACTAGACACACAGATGCTATTATGCCCTTCACAGACGTGTTTAGATGACTCAAACACGGTTAAAATAGACACAGACGCGTTTTTGTAAACTTTGTGCAAATTTTCCAATCTGTGAAGTCATTTTGTTGTGACCAAATCTGACTGTTTGACTGTTTTTCGTGACAAGAGGACACAATGTTGATGAGGACTCAATGTTTGTAAGTGTCTAAACTCAAAATGACTCCAAAAAAAGTGTGTTGTTGATGTAAAAATGTTTTGCATACACTTGAAGACACAAAAGACACAATGTTTTGCTGTTTGGTCTTGATTGTTTGAATGTTTAACATAAGTCAAGCACAATTCTTATGGCTGACCAAGACAATAGTTGTTGATCCCACATAGGGTTTTACCCCCGAAGCTACGCTATTCAGAGCAGATACTTAAATTCTTGACCTCACTGGCTCCACCCTCGGCAATGACTTCTTGGGTCAGCCAAGCATCAGTCCCCATGAAAACTCCCCATGGAGAACTTTGTATCTCTACTAAGAACTATATGTGTGTGGGCCGCTACCAGAGGTCCGACCTCCTGCCCCAACAACTAGAAGGATTTGGGCTTCTAAAACAAAAAGGTGCTAGTAAGGGCATCCGCTCGTGTGGCCATACATGCGGCACTTTCAGCTCTGTAAATACAGAAGGCTCCTAGCCGGTAGGGGTTACGCCCTACAAATGATCAAATAAATTTGATCAAACGGGTTTATGGGGAGACATAGTGTCGGTATGAACTAATCAGCACACGTTATTCATAGTTTTCACCATGAATACATTTGATTATAGTGGTTCAAAAGAGGTGGGTTTTCCTCACTACCACTTGGGTCGTTCTCTTCTCACTAGTAGTCCTAATGACCACACGGGAAGACAGGCCCTCTACAGATTAAACAAAAAGAGCCTATTGCTCAAGACACAAAAGACAATGATTCAATTTTAGTGCACCAATGGAAGTGTTTACTATTCTATGAAAACAAAGCACACAACAAAAATTCAAAACCCTAGCCAAGGACCTGCAACAAAAGTTGTTAGTAGTTTGGGTTGTTTGACATAATCACCCCTTCCTGCAAACACACAAGTTAGGTACATTTTAAAAACCCAAAAGACTTTGTGAAAGAGGGGCCTTCAACAAAATGTTTTGCTTCCAAGACAAGTTGCACCAATTTAGTTAGCTAGATCTAAAAGTGTTAGTCCAAAAATAAACCAGATTTGAAACCCTAAGTACAAAATCCGAAAAACTGAATCAATGAAAACTTCAAAATTTCAAAACAGTATATACACAAACGCTGTTACCCTCAACACAAACGCGTCTAGATAACACCGATGCGGTTCTGTGATGCATAGACATGCCTAAAAATCACAGACGCGCCTTCCAGACACAAACGCGGATAGAAATGACACAGACACGTTTCTGAAACACAGACGCTTTTCTCTAAAACTTGCAAAATAAAATTTGTCGAAAACACAGACGCGATTCCAGATTCCGTAGACGTGCCAGAAAATCAAAGACGTGATCCAAAAGTTTGCAGACGTGGAAAAACCTAAAATGCTGTCGAAAAATGTCCGATCTGCAACTTCAAAAATGCAAAATCTGCAACAAGGAGGTTAAATGCAAAGGGACAAGAGTCCCACCGGGCGTGCCAAAATGTATATGGTGAAAATGGATAACAATAATAACAATATTGAAAGGCTAAAATGAATTCAACCACCAAACCCTAGCCTAACAATCAACAAAGATCCACCATAACATATGAAGATTACCTAAGACAATGTAAATAAAACAAAATCACAAAGATTATACCATCACATGTCCAAAAGGGTTTTGATCTCCATTCTTCCTATCTCCATTGATCTTGCTTGATATATTTGCTCTCAGATTTTATATGCACAAGAGCTCAACAAATAACGGAATGTGGTTGCAAGTAGGATCGTAGTATAGCCAATTGATCAAGTTGTTAGGGTTTGATAATGAAGGAAGCATCTCCTTAAATAGAAGACACAATATGAAATGGAGGGATAAGATTGAGAGGTGCAAAAAGGAGGTCGGCTAGGATTAGAGGGTAGGTAGAGGAAATAATAAAATAATGAAAGAGGTAGGTAGTGTAGGAATTAAGAGATGAATGACATGTGTGATGGGTAGAAAAAGGCTAATGAATTAATTAAATAAATAAAGATTTATTTAATTAATAGAAGAAATGAGATAATTAAATAAATAAATATTTATTTAATTTAGGAAAAGGATAATTTAAATAAATAAATGTATTTATTTAAATGAGAAATAAGGCTAGAAGAGGATAAATGAATTAATTAAATAAATAAAGATTTATTTAATTAATAGAAGAATTAGGCTTAGATAATTAAATAAATAAAATATTTATTTAATTAGACATGACAATTTTGGGTGTCTACACTATGCTACATAGTGGATAAGGAAGGCATTACTAATTCAGATGATGAACTGACAGAAGACTTTGCTAGTGGATCCGACAATGGAAATGAATGGGTGTTCTATGCTATAAAGGAAGATGAACCGGAACCGGTTATCAAGAATGAAGAAAAGGCCCTAGCAGCAAAAGTTGAAGACAAGGATGAATGGGTAATTGATAGTGGATTCTCACATCATATGACTGGAGATAAAAGAAAATTTGTGTCCCTGCAAGAATACAATGGTGGTCAAGTCATATTTGGGGATGACAAAGCATGTATGATAAAAGGTAGAGGTATTATTTCTTTGGATGGTAAGCATGATATTGATAATGTTTATTATGTAGAAGGTTTAAAGCATACTCTTTTAAGTGTTGGTCAATTGGTGGATAAGGTATTCCAACTTTAGTTCAAAGATAGAAAATGCAAAATCATTAACAGAACTGGCTTGGAGATTGCAACCGGTACTTATACTGGAGGTAATATCTTTCACTTGAACACCGATGATAAGACATGTTTGATTGTTCATATTGATGAGAGTTGGTTATGGCATAAGAGGTTGTGTCATGTTAATTTTGATTGTATTGTTAAGATCAGTTCAACAAAGGAAATTAGAGATATACCTAAAATTATAAAGCCTCATAATCCGGTATGTAAGGAATGTCAATTGGGAAAGCAAGTTAGAACTTATTTTAAGAGCATACATGATAAATCTAATGATGTGCTTTATTTGATTCATACTAACTTATGTGGTCCAGCAAGGACCAGAAGATTTCAAGGTGATAGGTACTTCATGCTAATAATTGATGATTATTCTAGAATGATGTGGGTGACTTTTCTAAGGGAGAAGTCTGAAGCTTTTGAGAAATTCAAGATCTTTAAAGAAATGGTGGAAATAGTACTAGATTGAAAATCAAATGTCTGAGATCTTATCAAGGCGGTGAGTTCACATCTCATGAATTTAACAGTTATTGTAAGATAAATGGAATTAGGAGACATTTATCTACACTCCGTACTCCTCAGTAGAATGTAGTAGTGGAAAGAAAGAATAGAACCATTTTGGATGAGAAAGAACCATGATTATGGAAGCCAAATTGCCTCACATCTATTGGAGAGAAACTGTGAGTACAATAGTCTACATATTCAATAGAGTTCATACTAAAGATGAAACCGGTAAGACTCCTTATGAATTATGGTTTGGACATACACCTACTCTTAAATATTTGAGAATTTTTGGAAGTAAATGTTATATCAAAAGGGATGATTCAATTGGGAAGCTTGATCCTAGATGTGATGAAGGGTAGATGTGATGAAGGGATATTTCTTGGATATTCAATTCAGAGAAAAGCATATAGATGTTATAACAAAAGATTGTAGAAAATTGTGGAGAGCGCAAATGTGAAAGTGGATGAGCAATAAAGAGATCAATCTATATCATATGACAGAGAATCGATAGTGGAAATGATCATAGCTATGCGTCAACCAGTACAAGACACTAAGACAGTTACATAGGTACATTTAGAAAATTCAACTGTGACTGATGATCAAAGTAGAGAACCTAAAGTTTAGAAGACACCAAGGTATGTAAGATTAAATCATTCTGAAGATCAAATTATTGGAGATGGGAACAAGGGAGTTATGACAAGAAGAAGATTGGCAAATGAAGAGGTATGTCTTATTTCTCAAATTGAATCAGCATCTGCTATTGAAGCTTGTAAAGATAAATATTGGTTAAAGGCTATGGAAGATGAATTAGATCAGATAGAGAAGAATAAGACTTGGACTTTAGTTCCCAGCCTAAAAAATAAGAATGTTATTGGAACTAAATGGGTTTTTAGAAATAAACTAAATGAGGATGGTCAAGTTGTAAGAAATAAGGCTAGACTGGTTTGTAAAGGATATTCTCAAATGGAAGGAATTGATTATGGTTAGACATTTGCACTAGTAGCTAGAATTGAAGTTGTTAGACTATTTCTTGCCTATGCAGCATACAAGAACTATAAGGTCTATCAAATGGATGTTAAATGTACATTTTTGAATGGTGAACTTGACAAAGAAGTATACATTGAGCAGCCAGATGGATTTTCACTGACAAATGACAAAGATGTAGCGTCCTAAAATTGCGACACTTTCAATTTCGACCGCATTTGGGTCTTCACGATGGCGACACAACACTGAACCTGAATGGAGACCCCGAAACTTGCTCATGACACCAAAAACTGCATTTTTCCAACACCCTGCCTGACCCCTCCTTGCACCCTGCTATCCTGGGAGGTGGGACCAGAGCACCCAGCGCCCTGGTCCTTCAGGACAAGGGCACCCAGTGCCCTGGTCCCCCAGGACCAGGGCGCCCAGTGCCTTGGTCCCTGGCCCTATTTTGGGCCCGGTCTCCTATGGGGCTTCGGGTCTTTTTGTTTGCAAATTGGAAAATAACATTTCCTGGTCGGCCTAAGGTCGGGAAAATCAGTCTATTAACCCTAATTGGCAAGTATATAAACTACATTTTCCTCTCTCATTTAAAAAAAAGATGAAAGAAGACGGAAAAGGTGTGGAAACGATACTCAAACATTCAAACATTCAAGCATTCAAGCATTCCTTCAAGCAATTGATCATTCCAAGTCTCCATTCAAGGCTAAGTGTTGCATTCAAGACAAGGATTCAACCATTGAAGAGGAGATCACATACTACAACATACCACATACAACATACAACATACAACAAACAACAACATCTACACCTTCGCATGTAAGAATACAAACATTCTTACAACAAGGTACTAGTACTTGTTTTACATTACAATCATTTACATTTACAGCATTTCTCATTTCTTGGTTAATTCCAAAACTGGGGTTTGACCTAAGGGCAAACCCCTAATCCCTAACCCCCCCAATCGTCTTCACTTTTCTGTGTGTAGGTTGCAGGTATGCGGCTAAAATTGAAGATCTGGAATCCTTGTGCAGAGATGAACAGATCCCCCTTCATTTCGCGGATTTTTCGGAGGACCGTGTGCATGCCGGGCGCCATCGTCCCGTCAACTTTTGCTCAAATTTGCAGGACAGCACTGTCTCGACATTTTACTGCTAATTCCAGGTCCGCAGCTCCATCCTATATCCCTATCTTAGTTTATAAGCAAATCTTTCTCACTTTTCATGCATTCCTAGCTTGATCCTTCTATCAACATTCTTTACAAAAGAGGGTAGCCTTGCTATCTTAACCCTTGAAACTCATTTAGAATCCAATCTTGCATTGTGTGGGATTGGATCTTGTGGGTTTCAACCCCTCTTTTGAATGTAAAGTCTCCCCTAAGTGAAAACCGTCAACCCTAGTAACCTCCCTTCTCTCTCTTTGGAGTTGGAAGAGGGGAGAGCAACTAGGGTTCGATTATTTTCCACTTTACAAAAGATATGGTTTGCAGGTTAAGGAAAGCATTATATGGATTGAAACAAGCTCCTAGATCTTGGTATGCAAGGTTGGATAAATATCTTTTGGAGATGGGTTATACAAAAGGTAATACTGACAACAATTTATATTACAAGATCACTGATGATGATATTCTAATTATTGAAATATTTGTTAATGATATCATTTTTGGAGGTGAAGATCAATTGTGCATGGAATTCTCTAACAAAATGAAGGATGAATTTGAAATGTTTATGAATGGTGAGATGAGATATTTGTTAGGTTTGTAGATTACTCTGACTAACAAAGGCATTTTTGTCTATCAAACTAAGTATCTAAGGGAATTGTTGAAGAAGTTTAGTATGGATAATTCCAAACCGGTAAGTACTCCTATGGTGACAAGTGAGAAATTATCTATCAAAGACACATCTATACCGGTAAATTCGACAAGGTATAAGTCTATGATTGGTGGCTTGTTATATCTAACTCAGACTAGACCGGATATTATGAATGCAGTAAGTATTGATTCAATATATCAAATTAATCCTAAAGAAAATCATGAATGTGCAGTAAAGAGGATATTTCAGTATCTGCAAGGAAAAACAAAATATGGCTTATGGTACTCTAGAGATGATAACTTCTCTTTATGTGCATCTACTGATGCAGATTGGGCAGGAGATACTAATGACCAGAAGAGAACTTCTAGTGGAGATTTCTTTCTTAAAAATAAATTGGTTTCATGGATGAACAAAAAACAATCATGCATTCCTTTATCTACTGCAGAAGCTGACTATGTGGCAACAACAACTAATTGCACACAAATCTTGTGGATGAAGCAAATGTTGAAGGATATCAAGGTAAATTGCAGTGAACGGATAGTTATCTATTGTGATAAATCTGTAGCTATTGACATGTCTAAGAATCTGGTATTTCACTCTAAGACTAAGCACATATCAATAAAATATAACTTTCTGAAGGAAAAGGTGGAAGAAAAGGAAGTCAAATTGGTATATGTGAACACTAAAGAGCAAATTGTAGATATATTCACTAAACCATTGTCTCGAGAATCATTTGAATATTTGAGAGACTGGTTAGGGGTATCTAACCCTCTGGAAGAAACTTAATTGATTGAGAAGAGCATCAGTTCAGTATGCATCATCAGCTTTATCCTTGCTCCAGATTGATGTAGTAGTGCTACTACTCATGCGGAGTAGTCATCTTTGAGATTCACAGGATTTTGATATCTATGTCATATCTTTGGCATTGATATCAAAGGGGGAGAGATATATGATGTAAAAAATAATATCATAATATGTCGGAGAGATTCAGATCAGTTTTAGATTGGACTGCACTCCTCAGCGGGAGTTGTTGGGATTTTTCAGTTTTTCATTGTTATATCTTCTATGAGAAATTTTTGGCATTTCTTGGCACTTAGATTTTTTCTTTTTCACATCTAGTGTTGACATCAATGCCAAAGGGGGAGATTTTTGGCAATATTAAGGAATTGATTATGTGTTGCATTGATGTTTTATCATTGATGTCAACACTAGCTGTTATGATTGGTTACCGACAGACAGATTTTGGTTATCGGTAGAAGAATTAGTGTTACCAATAGAAGGGACTATCAATTGGATACTACCGACGTGTTTGGATCAATGGAATAGTTCTATTTGATGTGTTGCATGTTTTCGCAGTATGTTTTAGTCAGTTGGTATTGACTTGATGATCAGATGCTATCATACATTCTAGTAAGCCAATACTGGTAAGGGTTTAGGGTTTTACTGACAGAGCTTTTACTGAGAATCTTTGACAGGATGCATAAGTGGTGTTGGTGCGGCTTCTAGATGGAATTCATGATGCAAAAGGTGATCTTTGTTCATACCTTGGCTGATTGGATACATCACTTTGGCATGGTGGGTCTATTTGGGTTTGGTATCTATCTAGGTTATGGACTAGTATCATGTAATGTGCTATTAAGTGTTCTCTACACGTTACTAGGATGATTTATCGAATGGTTAATGTTGTTTTGGTCTAAAGACGACATGGTATATCATTGTAATGTGGATGCATGTAATGATCTTATTGTAATATCTTTTAGGTAGCCGACCTAATTGGTTTAGGTCTTAGGGTTTGTATAAATTGATGTAAGATCTCATTGTAGATCAGGGTCATGGTCATGGAATGAAATATCATATGTGAAGGAGATTTGGTCAATCATAGGTGATCGGATTGGGTTTATGTAAGAGGTGAAAGGTCCTCGGTATTGAGCTTAACTGAGACTCTAATTAGGCATGGTAGATGCTATCATTGATAGTTCATTCTTCTAAATTGTTGTATAATTATATTGAGGTGGTTATAACCTCTATGTAGTTAGTGAGACTCCTTTGTAATGAGCAGTATGCTCCAGACAATGTGCCTTCCTGCATGTGCAGGCCCCTTATTGTATCACATACTTTTTGCAAAATTATTATCTGATTGTGGGTAGGCTTCCCACCATGGTTGTTCCCTTTATCTGGTTTTCCATGTAAAAATTATGGTGTTGTGTGGTATGATCGAATTGTGTTGATTCTCTGCTTCATACTTAGGTTTTATTGCTTATCGGTATCTGTTTTTGCTATTCTAGCATTCAATGTTTATGTGCTCCGATTAAAGGTTATAAAGTGGTTTGATTGATATAATCTATTGACAATTGATTCACCCCCCCCTCTTAGTTGTCCATCAGTTATTCTAACAGACGGACCTAATCCTAAGCCACTAAATATATTTTGTTCCTAGTTTTTTATCATATCTAAAGGAAATTCTTCTGAATTTTCTTAGTCTTAGCTAAAAAAAAATTTGAGAAATGAAAAAGACTCATTGCATAAATTGGTAAAGTGTGACGATAAGCCTTGATCAATTGTAGTTTGCCAACTTGACTCAATAAAGCCCCTTTCCAACCAGCTAATTTATATTAAAATCTATCAATGAGACCCATCAAAATGGAATTGGGGATGTACTTAGAGAAAAGAGGAAAACCAATTTAGGTGGAAGAGAACTCCTCTATACGACACCTTAAAATAGTAACAATTCTGATCTCCCTCCACTTTGAAGTATTAAGAAGGAAAGTAGGACTTCTAGGGAGGCTAATTTTTTTACTAGAAGCCTCTTCATATTTAACCATAATTATTTTAAGATTTATAATTCATAAATGTTATTTGTTTCCACCATGAAAGTTATTCTATATTTTGTTGCTATTTTGCCTAGTTAGTGACATGGAAGAGATTTCTGTTGATCAATTATTTTCATAGATTTTTTGATAATATCGCAAAAGCTTCATAAAATCAAGGGTAATCCACTTCAATGTGATAGTTAGTGAAATGGATCTAGAAACCACCTATTTAGGAAATATTCATTGTTCTTCATATTTTCTCCCTTGTTTGTTTATGGTTTCTATATTAGAATCAACACCATAATTATTTGGTTAGGTATAAATCAATAGTTATTATTTTGAGAGATTTTGTTGGTTTCTTTGTTGATCATTTGATATTAAATTTTTATTTTTATTATATTCGATGAGCTTTCTTCTATGTTTTACTAGAAAATTATCTAATTGTTCATTTTTATTTACAAATTACGTTCATTTTCCCTCAGGTTAGATTTGTTACTTGCACTAGCACGAGAGAATTTATTATTCATGTATGGTGATGTAGTAAAATATGACATAGAAATAACCTAAATTGTTAGATAAAAACTCACTTCTTTGTTAGTATTGAATACTATTTTTTTTACTTCGTGGTATATTTTGATACTATTCAATCATCCCTATAAATATATTAAATGTTGATTACGATCAGAAAGTGCATTTACCATGTGAATCTAGTTATATGTTGTTTGTTTTCAAATCGATGAAAGATATCCTACTCCATATCCTTGAGGAATGAGTTACCTTTCATTTTTTATAGTTTTTATTTACATAATTTGTAATGTATAAAATAAAAGGATAAGAATTGCTACAAACATAGAGCTAAGAATATGAAGAATTAGAATATACATGAAAGTAAATATGTATTTGATAAGTTCAAACATCCTTTCTAACCTTTAGTATATCTTATGGTATTTTGTAAAGAACATTCTCTACAGTTCACTAGGTTCTCTTCTGTAGATGGAAAATTCATGATAAATTAGACTAGGATCAATACGAAACCTAATGCGGTTAAGAAAAGTGTGATACCAAGTTTTCCATATCACCCAAATCCATTCTTGATGCACTTTAAAATCTCCTATTTGTTTTTGTTGCTCAATTTATTCAAGATATAATGATACAATATAACTAAATTAAAGATGAGTATAATATTCTATTAGCATAGTTTTAGAGATTGATAGTAACTAGATTATGAACAAGTTTATAAAAAAAATAATGATTTAAAATTTAGTATGGAAAGAATTAAAAATAAAGTAGTGTGAATTATTTGAAGGAATTCAAGGTATAATAAGGATTCAAAAAAAATGTACATACTTTCAACAACTTACAACTAGCATGCTCATCATCCATCAAATATATTTGATGAAATCAAGTAATAGCATAATCAAGGCTTAAAATCACATCATATAACAAGACAATTATATAAATGAGTTGAATCAATTAGAGTATTGTGTATCATAATTAAAAATGTATTAAAATCGTTGAGAACATTTATCTTGGATGTGATCCCTTGAGATGGAACCTATTATTCCAAGACTATAATCAATGGAGGAAACACAAACAAAATAGTAACTATAATGATGGTTACAAAAGTCATAGGGTTGAGTATAACCACATACCCCATGCTAGATAGTATATTTGAATTATAGAGGGGACATCTACTTATGGTTGTAGATTAGTCTCACATTGCATTTTACATTGGAGGATATTCATATAATGTATAGTGCAATAATGCCAATGTATACACAACATGTGTTATTTGGGAAGCCATAGCAATATGATTGATACATAATTTGTTATGGTCAAAAGAAAAATGTCAACCTTAAGAAGGATGTAAAGATGATGTAAAGATGTTTGTGATACTTCTAGAGATTGTAAATAATTGCAATTTATGGATGAACCTATAGCCTTATGTATTTATTTGACTATAAAAATCTTAGACCTAAATTTAGACACTATGGTGTGTATAATTAGATATTTAAATTAGGTCGTGTCTTAATAGATAGTAAAGGAATTTGAATTTAGGTATATGTATACAAGTACAAGATAAATTAATGGAGAATTGTCCTCTCACATTTTAATGGAAAATGAACTATATTTGAATGGATTCCAATTCCCTCGTGTAAACATGTTTTTTTCTACTTTCCTTAAAAGGGTAGAAAATAATTGGATCTAGTATTTACACAATACAATAAGTTTTGGGGCATCTAGATCCAAATTCTAGAAAAAAATAATTTTATCCCTTTGGAGACTTTTGATTGGGCTATAGATACAACTTCTTAACATAGTTAAGTGCTATCTTAAATAATATTTTAGATATTATAAAATGATAAATGGTAAGAAGGAAAGTCATTTACTTAATTATAAGAATAAAACTAAATGTTTAAGCTTTGAAGAATTCAAAACCAAATGTTTGTTCTTATTATTGTTTAAGGATCTTTATGGTAATCCTAGAGTATTGTGAGAAACTACTTGTAACAAACTTTAGCTTGGTTTAATATAATTATTGTAGCCTTACAAGTTGACAATTTACTTTCCTCATATTTTGTAGGGAATATTATATGATATATTGCTATCTTTGTTACTAGTTTCTTCTCAATTTATGTCCTAATATTCTTATTTGAATAAAAGAGGTAATTATATTAACTATTTATTTTTTTAATTATGCTATATGACAAAAGAGGGTGAATGGAGATAGTCACATCCCAAAGTCTAGATAAGGTGGTGCCTTATGTTAGGTCCCGAAGACAACTGAGAGGGGAGGGGGGGGGGGGGGTGTGAATCGGTTGTCTAATAAATTCAAACCAAATAACTTATCTAGACTTAATGCTTAATACCGGTAAACCAAACTTTATGCCAGTAGATAGTTTATTAGTTAATTGCAGTACCGGTAAAGATTAATGCATGAAATAGAAAGACAATAACATCCATAACACATAACACCAATATTTGTACATGGAAACCCTTTAAGGGGAAAAACCATGGTGGGAAACCTTACCCACAATCAGATGATACTACTGCAGATAGTATGTGTGTACAAATGGGTTCTGCACATGCAGAAAGGCCAAGTGCCTAGAGCTCACTTCTCAAACACAAATAGGAGTCACACTAACTAGAATTGGATGGTTAAATCCAATAATGATGTACTGCTGAAAATAGCATCTTCATATGTTGGATTCAGTACCGGTTTAGTTCTGATATGCCTTCACAAAACCTTCCTTCACCTTCAAATGATGTTTGCATGTATAGCTCTGCTTATTCTCGCATATACCTTCTTACAATTCCTTTTCCCAATCACATATCGATCTTACAAATAAGAACTTACATATATACCATAACCTAAGACCAATTTTAGTAGTTCAGCTCTAAAAGATATTACAATAAAAACAATTTACAAGGGTGAACTCACAAAGCTAGTTCCCACTTTTGCCAACGAAGGAAATTAGCGAAAGTGGAGAATTTCATTTCAGGGGTTCGAGCGAAGTGGGGGTGTTTGAATGGACTACCCTTTGGGGTTCAAGCGAAGCCCCCACTTCGCTCGAACCCACTCTTTTGAGTGGAGCACCTTTAATAATTGATTATGTCATTTTTCAATTATATAGGGGGGGTTTGATCAAACCCCCCTTCATTGGAACCCACCTAAAAATGGGGGGTTCGTTCGAACCCCCTTTCGTTCGAACCCCTTTTTTAAAACTTCTCTGGAGCTTTCTACATTTTTTTGCATATTTTTGGCCTTCAAACCTTTGGTTGAAGGTTCAAATGGAATGATCTTGACAACCCAAAATGTAGTATTGTAGTCCTCAAAGCAATCTTTCCAATGAATATAATATTATTACATATTGAGTTTATTATGAACTTGTTTTTTTAATTTTACCAAACATAGGTTTTTCACCAAACATGAAATTCTCTGTTCAATGGATTGGGAAAAATAGGAAACTAATTCAAAAAAATTCTGAAAAATATCTAAGCCCCAGGTATTGATGTCTTCTTTCTAACAAAAAAAAAATATTGAAATTCAATTTATATAGAACAAGTTATGTGTTCAAACTTAAACCTATGTCAGAATTATGACTAGTCGGACTTCAAAACTTAATAAAATAAAAAATATTGAACATATCACTATCAAACCAACTGTAAGCTCTGGATATTGATGTTACAAACCAAAATTTGAAAGAATTGAATTTTTATCATTTATAGAAAAAAAGTTATGCATTTCGGGAGGCACATCACTCTTAAAAAATGTAGTCTGTTGTAAAAAACTACTTTTCGAGGTAGATGGAAATTTTTTTTAAAAATCCTTCCAAAAAATTTGAAAAATATATATATAGAATCTAGAGACAAAATGCTACAAATCACTAATTTACATCATCTTTAAATTCTTTATAGTTTTAAATTTATGGTTGTCGGAAGTTGAAGATTATTTTAAAAGTGTTCATCTCAGTGTCAAAAGTGGCAAAAAAGTGGGAACCATTATTGTGAGTTCACCCACAAGTAAATCAATAATTGATGCAATATCCGATTCAACATGTCGGCTTAATGCATTTACAACAATAATAAATTATCTTCATAGCATGTCGTTCTGATATGGAATAGATAAGGCTATCGGTGCTTATCCTTGACCTATTTGTTGGTAACAACAAATATGCAAACACGAATATACCAATGAACAAATCTCCAAGAAAAAGTGTCCAAACGATGTCTTCAACATAACCAAGTGTTTTCCATGTTATTCCAAGTGTCGGTGAACAATATATCCTACCGGTGACTATGCATAAGTCACTTGCTTGCTGATGAACATTGCTAATTCTCCAAAGTGCCAGAGTTGATAAGTGTTCATAGGTGTTGACATCAATGACAAAACCATATCAACATATCCAAAATATCAACAATCTCCCCCTTTGGCATTGATGGCAAAACAAGATGGAAAAACCATCAAAGTGCAGAAATAGAAATGTCAAATACCAAAAACCAATAATCTCCCAAAAGAGATCATAACTAGAAATCAAAATTCAGATATAGAGAGTAATCAATCTCTCCCAAAGTAACAATCACTCCCCCTAGGGGTAACGTGATTTTTCCTTATGTTTTTCCATATCAATCTCTCCCCCTTTGACATCAAATGCCAAACCCAATACAAAAACCAGACAAAATACCAACTTATTCAGTATACCAACTACTCCCCTAAGAAGTAGCTCTCCTCATCAAAGCCAGAATAAAAGATTTCTCTATTAATTATGTCAGTTGATGACAAACATCAACTGTCTAAGTCTCTACCGGTGGGGGTATGACCCCAAGCTGATTTCTAAGATATTCAAAAGTTTCTTTAGGCAAAGGCTTAGTGAAAATATCTGCAATCTTTTCTTTAGTATTCACATAAACCAGTTTTACTTCTATTGCTTCAACATTCTCTTTTAGAAAATTTAGTTTGATAGAGACATGTTTGGTTTTGGAATGTCATACCGGATTCTTAGATATACCAATTGTTGTTGTGTTATCACAATAGATAGTTATAGGTTCCTTGCATTTTACCTTTATGTCCTTCAACATTTGCTTAAGCCATAATACATATGTACAGTTAGTTGCTACTGCAACATATTCTAATTCAGTTGTTGATAAAGATGTGCAACTTTGTTTCTTATTCAACCAAGAAATTAATCTGCTTCCAAGAAAAAATGCTCCACCAATGGTGCTTTTTTTGTCATCCACATCTCCTACCCAATTTGCATCTGTGTATGCACATAATTCAAAGTTTTCATCTCTAGGATACCATAAGCCAAGATTTGTAGTGCCTTGTAAGTACCGGAAAATCCTTTTTACTGCTAATTCATGATTTTCTTTAGGATTAATCTGAAATCTTGAAACAATACATATTGCATTCATAATACTAGGTCTTGTTTGTGTCAAATACAGTAGGCCTGCTATCATAAATTTGTACCTAGTTGGATTAACAGGTGTAGATTCATCCCTTAGTGATAATTTGTCATTTGTAGTCATAGGTGTGCTTAACGGTTTAGAGTTTTCCATCCCAAATTTCTTTAGTAACTCCTTCAAGTACTTGGATTGACTCAAGAATATACCTTTATCAGTCTGTGAAATCTGCAATCCTAAAAAGAATTTTATCTCTCCAATCATAGAAATTTCAAATTCTTGTTGCATTTCAATAGAAAAGTCTTTACATAGTCCATCTTTTCCTCCAAAGATTATATCATCAACAAAAACTTCTATAACCAAGATGTCATCATTATTCACTTTATAGTATAAGTTGTTGTCAGCATTACCTTTAGAAAAACCAATCTTCAAAAGATATTTATCCAATCTAGCATACCAAGCTCTTGGAGCTTGCTTCAACCCATACAAAGCGTTCCTTAACCTGCAAACCATATCTTTTTTATCTGTCAAAGAAAATCCATCAGGTTGCTCAATGTAAACTTCTTCTTCAAGATCTCCATTCAGAAATGCATATTTAATATCCATTTGATATACTTTGTAGTTCTTGTGTGCTGCAAAAGCCAAGAATAATCTGACTACCTCAATTCTAGCTACTGATGCAAAGGTTTCATTGTAATCAATTCCTTCTTTCTGTGAATATCCATTACACACTAGTATTGTTTTATTTCGGATTTCCTTACCATCTTCATTAAGTTTATTTATGAATACCCATTTTGTTCCAATTACATTTTTGTCTTTAGGCCGAGGAACTAATGTCCATGTGTTATTCTTCTCAATTTTTCTAATTCCTCTTCCATATCTTTAATCCAGTGCTTATCTTCACATGCCTCATTAATTGATGATGGTTCAATTTAAGAAATAAGACATACCTCTTCATTTTCCAGTCTTCCTCTTGTCATAACTCCTGGATACTTGTTCTCAATTATCTAATTTTCACAGTGGTTCAATCTTACATACCAGGGTGTCTTCGTTTGCTGCTATTCTTTAGTTATAGTGGAATTTTCAGATGATACCGGTGTAACTGGATCTTCATTCTATACCGATGGGTTCAATGTAGGTCATTTGTCAATATCTCTATTGTCGGTTCAGAGTCTATATACCTTGAAGATCCTCTAAACTGTTCATCAATTTTCACATTTGTACTCTCAGCAATTTTCTACAATCTCTTGTTAAAACATCTATATGCTTTGCTCTTAGATGAATAACCAAGAAATATTCCTTCATCACTTCTAGGATCAAATTTGCCAATATACTCATCTCTTCTAATATAGCATTTACTTCCAAATATTCTAAAATATTTAAGAGTAGGAGTAATACCAAACCATTGTTCATGAGGGGTCTTACCAGTTTCACCTTTCATGTGAACTTTGTTGAATGTATAAACTATTGTTCTTACTGCCTCTCTCCAATATACATGTGGTAGATTTGCTTCTGATAACATACTTCTAGCTACATCCAAGATAGTTTTTTTTTTCCTTTCTACAACTCCATTCTGCTATGGTGTCCGGGGTGCTGATAACTGTCTTTTGATTCCATTCACTTCACAGAATGTATTAAATTCCTTAGATGTAAATTCATCTCCTTGTCTGATCTCAGACATTTGATTTTCTTGCTGGTTTCATTTTCTACCATCACCTTGAATAGTTTGAACTTCCCAAGTGCTTCTAATTTTTCTCTAAGAAAAGTAACCCAACACATTCTAGAATAGTCATCAATGATTAGCATGAAATATCTATCACCTTGTAAGATTTTAGTTCTAGCTAGACCACATAAATTAGTATGAATTAAGTCAAGAGTATTATTGGATTTTTCTGGAATACTTTTAAAAGATTCTCTAACTTGTTTTCCAAATTGACATTCCTTACATACCGGATTGTGAGGTTTAACAATCTTAGGTAAATCTCTAACTGCTTTGGTAGTACTGATTTTCATAATGCAATCAAAATTTACATGACAGTGTCTCTTATGCCATAGCCAACTTTCATCAATATGTGCAATCAAGCATGTCTTTTCATTGTTATTCAAATGAAAGATGTTACCTCTAGTTTGATTACCGGTTGCAATTTCCAAACCAGTTCTGTTCATAATTTTGCATTTCCCATTCTTGAATTGTAACTGAAATCCTTTCTCAATGAATTGACCAACACTCAAAATATTATGCTTTAAACCTTCAACATAGTAAACATTGTTAATATTATGCTTACCATCAAGAGATATAATACCTTTTCCTTTGATTAAACAAGCTTTATCATCTCCAAATCTTACTAGACCTCCATTATATTCTTGAAAAGTCAAGAATTTACTTTTATCACCAGTCATATGATGTGAGCATCCTGAATCAATGATCCATTCATCCTTAACTTCAATTTTAGCTGCCAGGGTCTGCTCTACCAGTTGAACAATAGGTGCCAGTTGATCGTTTGTTATAGCAACAAAGACCCCTCCATTGTCTGTCGGATCCTCATCAGAATCATCAGTGACTCCTTCATCAGCAGGATAACAAGATTTATCTTTATTCTTCTTCAATCCGTATCTTTGATATTTAGGGTTAGGCTTGTATGTTCTTCTAGCTTCTTCTCTTAATCTAGCATGTCTATCAAGGCATCTTGAAGCCATATGACCAGACTTATTACAGTTAAAACATTTAAAGGGTGCTTTACCTTCATACTTACTTCCAACTTGACCTTTAGGCATTTTTCTTGCAAATAGTGCTTCAAGTTCTTCAAGTTCTTCAAGTTCTTCATTTTCTCTCCTGCTTTCTTCAAGTTCTCTTGCATAAAAGGCTTTCTAATCAGATTTGTCAAATGATGTTGCAGATGATGTTGATTCCTTAAAAGCTAAATCTATCTTTATAGTAGCAACAAGACCGAATTCCTCAATTTCAAAAGCTGAAAGTTTTCCAATCAATGTGTCCCTAGTTAATGATGTATTAGGCATTCTTCTTAGCTCATTTATAGCAGTAACTTTCATTTTGTATGCCAGTGGCAAACCTCTTAAAACTTTTGAAATAATTTCATCTTCACTTAAGGTTCCTCCACACCATTTAATACCCAAAACAATTTCATTAACTCTTTCCATAAAAGCATAAATCCTTTCATCTTCTTCCATTTTTAGATTTTCATACATGACTCGTAAGCTTTCAAGTTTTACAATTTTGATTGTGGAATCTCCTTCATTCAATGTTTCCAGATGGTCCCAAATAGCTTTAGCAGTAGATCTATCTGATAATCTCATGATTTGCTAATCTGATAATGCGCTCAAAAGTGCTTCTCTTGCTTTGCAATCATTTTCTTCATCTTTTCCTAAGGTAGGTGGATTAGGCTGACTGAGAGTAGGAGTAGTATAGCCATTCTTTGTAACTTCCCATATGTCCTTTCCAATGCAATTTAGATGTGTCTCCATCTTGATCTTCCATATGCCATAGTTCGTTCCATCAAGGTTAGGACTGTCCTTCCTGAAATAGTTAGTAGACATTGGATCTCCTCAAGCTATTCAACTTTTGCAAAAAGAGGACTAGGCTTTGATACCAATTGTTAGGTCCCAGAGACAACTAAGGGGGGGGGTGAATTAGTTGTCTAATAAATTCAAACCAAAATAACTTATCCAAACTTAATTCTTAATACCGATAAACCAAACTTTATGTCGGTAGACAGTTTATCAGTTAATTGCAGTACCGGTAAAGATTAATGCATGAAATAGAAAGATAATAACATACACAACACATAACACCAATATTTGTACGTGGAAACCCTGTAAGGGGAAAAACCATAGTGGGAAACCTTACCCACAATCAGATGATACTACTGCAGATAGTATGTGTATACAAATGGGGTCTACACATGCAGAAAGGCCAAGCGCCTCGAGCTCACTGCTCAAACACAAATAGGAGTCACACTGACTATAATTGGATGGTTAAATCCAATAATGATGTACTGCTCAAAATAGCATCTTCATATGCTGGATTCAGTACCAATGTAGTTCTGGTATGCCTTCACAAAACCTATCGATCTTACAAATAAGATCGTACATATATACCATAACCTAAGACCAATTTTAGTAGGTCGGCTCTAAAAGATATTACAATAGAAACAATTTACAAGTAAATCAATAACCGATGCAATATCTGATTTAACATGTTGGCTTAATGCATTTACAACAATAATAAATCATCTCCATAGCATGTCATGCTGATCTGGAATAGATAAGCCTGTCGGTGCTTATCCTGGACCTATTTGCCAGTAACAACAAATATGAAAACATGAATATACCAATGAACAAATCTCCAGGACAAAGTTTCCAAATGATGTCTTCAACATAACCAAGTGTTTTCCATGTTATTCCAAGTGCCGATGAACAATATATCCTACCGGTGAACCAAATACCAGTGACTATGCATAAGTCACTTGCTTACCGGTGAACATTGTCGATTCTCCAAAGTGCGAGAGTTGATAAGTATTAATAGGTGTTGACATCAATGACATAACCATATCAACATATCCAAAATACCAACACCTTATACATAATGAAAGAGAGAAACAAAGATTGTCTTGCAGACTCCTAAATTTGGCTACATGATCAATTTTTTCATCAACATTTTAGATCATGCACCATGATCCATCATCAAGATGAGAGAGCTTGAAAAGAGAAATGAAAATAGCAATAGACTTTTTATTTCTCTTTTCAATCTCTCATCTTAATGATGGATCATGGAGAATGATCCAAAACGTCGATGAAAAAATTGATCATGTAATCAAATCCAAAAGCCAACAAGACAATCTATCATGGACTATGAAAACTTCATGCAATTAACAAAAATAAAGACGCTAAGCAACAAGAGCTATAAGACTAATCACGAGGAATATGAGAATCATCATACCCAAGGATATTCTAATTTCTACAATATCAATTTCCTCAAATCAGAGATTGGACCTTATTGAAATTGGGAGGGGAATCCAAATATTTTTAAGTCTTCTTACATTGTTATAAAAATAATACAAAGTAAATTTATAAGAAAATTAATCTTTTCTTTGAAAAATATGTTTATGTAATAAATTCAAATTGAAATACAACCTTCGTGATATTTGGCCTTACAACTTTCATAGAATAACATTTTTTCTTATATGATTGAAGAAAGATAGTATTCTAATTCTAATTTTTTCTTGACAAAAAAATTATTTATATAGATGGATTATAATATATGACCTTACAATTCTCAAATGATGACATTTTTGCCATTATAATAAAAAAAAGAAATCATGTCAATTTAAAATTTTATTTGACAAAATCAATATTTATGTAGATAGATTATAAATAGATATCACCTATTCAATAATTATGTTATAATATTCTTTTTTGAATTGAATATTGCATGAGAAAACACTTTAAATATCATTTATGAAAGACTAAGAGTCAATACCGACAAATCCACTTTTATTTAAAAACTATGTCCATATTAGAAGCAAACTATGGAGGACCAATCATCATAAGTTATAATTCCACTTTAAAAGTTTCTATAAGAAATTAAACTTGGTCTCTGCAGTGAAAACCTAACAATTTGACTAATTAAACTCAAACTTGAGAATATTTTATTTAAAATTATTATACAATTAATTAATATAACTAGGTAATCTTAAAGATTGTAAACTCGTATATATATATATATATATATATATATATATATATATATATATATATATATATATATATATATTATATATATATATATATATATATATATATATATATATTGTGTGCGAGAAATGAGGGCGACAAAAAAGAAAATGTTAGTTTCAAAGGACCCACACACCAATGAGACTCTTGGTGCAAGTTATAGGAACTATATTGAGATAGTTCAACTTCCCAAGGGATGCCCCATTGTTCTCTATCTCACAGGATTCCTAGGGTCTCACTCTTGCTCTCAGATCACTAATAAAAGTTGCTTAGGAATGACAAGTCCAAGAACTACTGATGATGGATTTATAAACATGAATTCATTCCTAATATATGTTTGATGCTATGATAAAGGATTAGTAAACTTATCCTAACTTGATACTAATCTAACATAGATATGCTATGACATTAAAAATGCTTCTAAATGCTATTATGATTTAACAAAGAGAGGCTAAATTCTTAGTAAAAAGAATATAAGTTTGATGCACAAAGACTTGGATATATCATTAGCAAAATGACTATAAGTTTAATGCATAAAAATTTCTATATTCAAATGAGAGAAATAGAGCTCTATTTATAGGAAAAATGGGGCAATAGATGGTCAATATTGAGCAATCTTAACAAGGGCCAGGATTGAAAGTTAATCAATCCATGTTCACAATTCTCACCAATGAAATGGTGATAATTGTCAACAAGAGGTTGCTTGAGAGGAGATGCAAGAAGAATTAAATTCTTGAGAAGACATGAAGGTTACCTTAGGAGGTAAGGTTAAGGTTAGGTTACGGTCATCCATTGGATAAAGCTTTTATTCATGGGGTAAACTCTTGTGCAAGGGTTAAAGGGATAACCAAGTGTAAAGCCATGAATGCTTGATGAGATCCTTGGGTTAGATGAGGGTTAAGTTAGAGAGAAAGTCTCTAACCATGATGGGATGGATGAGTTAACCATTAATGGTTTGGAAGACTTTGAAGGTTAACTTGTTGAAGACACAAAGCCTTTAATGCATTTTAAAGACTTTAGAGGCTTTGAGAAGTGACTTGTCTTTTCTTAGGAATGCGACAATAATTAGGAGATGGATTAGGTTAAATTGGAAGGGTTTAGAAGAATTTTAGAAGGGGATTTATGAGGAAAGTGGGAGATGTAGGAAAATGCAAGTGGATGGAGGAGGATTTTAAGTAAAATAAAATTACTTTATTTCAACAAAATAGATACAACTTGCATAAATACAAGTGGAGGATTTAAATAAATAAATTAGATTTATTTACTTGCAAGGATCAATTTAATTAAATGTAAATTTAATTAAAAGGGGAGAAAGGGGAATTAATTAAATAAAGTGATTTATTTGATTAGAGGCTAGAAAAGGTTTAGGTGAACTTAATTAAATAAACTAAGTAATTCATTTAATTAAATAGATGAGTGTGAAGAATTTAATTAAATAGAGGAATGGGGATAAAATGAATAGTAAATATTCATTTAGAAAAGTGATCAGATTTATACGTCTACATATATATAAAAGCTATCTTTCCATCGTCGAACTGGTATTAAGTCTAGAACATTTATGTCCTTACAGACTGTGACTTTTTATGGTCTTAAGGAAAATGATGAAATCCCAGGTGCACAAGGAATGGTTCTTCTGCAATGAAGCCTTCATTATCCACAGGCGCACGCAAGTACCTTGACAAATTCTGCATATCATCTAGGACCTTGGAAAACATATATCTATATATAGCTTTAGGGCTACATAAAAATTGTCATGTAAAACCCTGCAAAGCAGATATTCTGTGGGCTTTACTAGACTATAGTCTTTATACTTGTCACTGAAAATAACATTGTCTATAGTTGTATTGATTTCATAGAACTCTATAGAATGTTGTAGAGTATAATAACTTTGTAAACTCTATAAATCACGTATACAATATTAATTTTATTTTTTATGATGTGGGAGTTTTAAATTTAACAAGATTTATTTTTGGTGGGCTCATTTAAAACCATTCAAGTTCACCAACAAACCAAAGATCTATTGATTGTTTCTTCTTTTTGATGTAAACTAATTTTATATAACATGTTCTAAATTTTATTTGTGTAATATTTAATTTTATTTAATTTTATTGTAAACACTATTTAAAATTTCTTTCATGATAACAAAGCAATGCTTCTTTTGTGAAACTGTTGTGGTACTGTTCAACAACATTGTTTAGATTGCTTGGCAACATTTCCCTCTCCATATAGATTTCATCTATGTTATCGATGCTATAGTATGAGATTGTAAGCGATGTTTCATGTTTTTCTGTAAGTTAGTTTTATAAAATGTGTTTAATGTTTTTTTTTGTAGTATTACATTTTCTTTTATTTTATTATGTTTATGGTTGTCTTATCTAGAAATTCGTTTTTCAGAATATTAGTGAAAACATAAACACTTCTTTTTCAATTCTTTTCATGATATCAAAGTAATGCTTCTTTCCTAGAAGAGTCATGCTATTGTTAACAAAGAATGTTTGAATTGCCTAGTAGATTTCGTCCACATTATAATTTCTAATAATATTGAATTTTTGCTTAGTTTTGATAGAAGTGAGTTTCTAGATTGGATATTTGCAATTGAAAGTACTCTTATAGAAAATTCATTATGGGTTGCCAACTTGATTAAACCATATGAATTATTAGTTACACTTCCAACCAAAATCTAAATAAATGATTGATGGTTTAGATATAGTCAAGTTTTATATGAAGTCTATTCGGATGTTGGTCTTACTAATATGTTTAATAGAGAAAAATAAATTGTTGAATCTAGAATTAAATGATTTTGCAAAAATGTTGTTTTCTTCAATAAAGCTTTTTAATTGTATGTTCAATTATAGAAGTATGAAAAGAATATAAGATGAATTTTTTAGTTAGTTGTTATGATTGAAAATTAAATTTATTTATCTTTTCAATTGATTGAAGAATTTATGAAATGGTTGATCTAGTTTAATCCTGATAAATCCCACAAAATTTTCATTGATTTTGTAAGACAAATTTAAAGTTAAGTGTCTATAGATAGAAATATCAAGAAAAATTATGCATCAATTACAAAGGAAATAAAAGAGCTTTAATTTTTTTCATAAGAATAAATTCCATAATTCATTTCATCATGCAAAGAAAAATTAATAAATATTTAAGAGATGGTTTAAGAATTATGATGTAAGAAATAAAATTGGAGTAAATCAAATTGCTTGCAAGCACTATACAACTTAGAGTAGGATGCATAAATTTTATGTAGAAAAAAGCCATAAGATGGAAGCCAGTGATATAAGCCTAAAATGGAATAAGAATATCAGAATGATTAGGATGAGAATTTTTCTTTTTAACTACTAGTGCTAAGGAACAAGAGAATTCAGCCATGAGCTATTCTAATAAAATAATAATAATAATAATTTAATTTCATACGATTAGCGATAGATCATTCTTTAACGATTTTGTTAAGGAGAAAGTCTTTTTTTTTCTAGGGTAATTCATTCTTATTGAGGAAACAACAACGTCTATCATTACTAAGGTATTTTTCCCTAATGATATTTGCTCAGTCTTTCTTCGCTTCAATTAGCTGCAGATTTTAGAGATGTTGACTTCCAGGATCACCTCAAGCAAGCCATAGGGGTCTCTAAAGTTACTCTGGATATTGGGGTTATGCATGTTGAAGAAGTCAACAAATAGCTTAGTCATCTCTTTCTCATCTTTTGTGATTGAACCATCATATTTTTGAAGAGTCCTTATCCTGTTCTTGCTCCTATGCTTCATGGTGGATTGGTGGAAAAATTTGGTATTTTTATCTCCTTCAGTAAGTCATTGTATTGCTTATTTTTGTTTCCAGAAGACATCTTCCTTTTTATTTAATCTAAACCATTAATCTCTTAGCAGGATCTCCTTCCTACATTCTTCCTGAGAAGTGTTGTTATCTTCTATCTTCTTCTGGATAACCTCAAGGTTAGCAATAATTTCTTTTTTTCTAATAGATGTTTCCAAAAGAATACCAGTTTCATCCTTTAACCTTCTCCCTTATAATCTTTAGTTTTTGGGTCACATGGTACATAGGGGTGCCATTGATAGGGAAATTCCACCATTGTTCTACCAATGATCTGAAATCCAAGTGTAAATACCACATTATCTCATATTTAAAGGTGTAGAATTTTTTCCTTATAGAATCATCCAAGGAGAGAAGGATTGCACTATGATCTGAACCATCTCTAGGGAGGGTACAAAGGGAGAGGGCATAATTTTTTTCCAATTTCTCACTACCAAGATCCTATCCAACCTTACTTGAATGAATTTTTTACCTAATCTCCTATTTGACCAAGTGAATTTAGAACCAGTGAGGTTAATATCCATATGACCCCTTAAGACACAATATGACCCCTAATGACACCTAAGGGGTCATATGGTGTCCTAAGGGGTCATATGACACCATATGACCCCTTAGGACACAATATGACCCTTAACAACATCTAAGGGGTCATATACTGTCCTAAGGGATCATAGGACACCATATGACCTCTTAGGACACCAAACAACCCATAACAATACCATATGGTGTCCTAAGGTGTCAAATGACACCACATGATCACTTAGGACACCATACAACCCATAACAACACCATATGGTGTCCTAAGGGGTCATAGAACACCAGATGACCCCCAAGGACACCATATGACCCATATTAACACCATATGGTGTGCTATGGGGTCATATGGTGTCCTAAGGGTTCATAGGACACCATATGACCCTTTAGAACATAATATGACCCCCAATGACATCTAAGGGGTCATATAGTGTCCTAAGGGGTCATAGGACACCATATGACCCCTTAGGACACAATATGAACCCTAACGCACATGTAAGGGGTTATAGGGTGTCCTAAGTAGTCATAGGACACTATATTACCCCTTAGGACACCATATGACCCATAAAGTCACTATACGGTTTCCTAAGAGGTCACATGGTGTCCTAAGGGATCATAGGACACCATATGACCCCTTAGGACACCATACAACCCATAACAACACCAAATGGTATCCTAAGGGGTCATACGATACCATATGCCCTATTAGTACATAATATGACCCCTAATGATACCTAAGGGGTCATATGGTGTCCTATGGGATCATAGGACACCATATGAGCCCTTAGGACACCATACGATGCATAACAACACCATATTGTGTCCTAAGGGGTCATAGGACACAATATGAACCCTTAGCACATAATATGACCCCTAACAACCACTTAGGGGGTTATATGACACCATATGACCCCTTAGCACACTATACGACCTATAACAACATTATATGATGTCCTAAGGGGTCATATGGTGTCCTAATGGGTCATATAATACCATATGACCCCTCAACACACCATAAGACCCATAATGACACCATATGGTGTCCTAAGGGGTCATAGGACACCATATGACCCTTTAGGACACCACACAACCTATAACAACACCATATGAGGGCTCATATGGTTTCCTACACCATATGACCCCTTAGGACACCATACGACCCATAACGACACCATATCGTATCCTAAGGGGTCATATGGTGCCCAAAGGGATCATCAGACACCATATGACCCCTTAGGACACCATATGACCCATAACAACACCATATTGTACTCTAAGGGGTCATATGATGTCCTAAGGGGTAATAGGACACAATATGACCTCTAACGACCCCTTAGGGGGTAATAGGACACCATATAACCCCTTAAAACACCATATAGCCCATAACAACACCATATGGTGTCCTAAGGGGTCATATAACACCATATGACCCCTTAGCACACCATACTACCCATAACAACACCATATGGTGTTATTCATTTGGCACCATATGACCCATAATGACACCATATGGTGTCCTATGGGATCATATGGTGTCGTAAGGGGTCATAGGACACCCTATGACCCCTTAGGACACAATATGACCCCTAACAACACCTGAGGGGTCATATGGTGTCCTAAGGGTTCATAGGACACCATATAACCCCCTAGGACACAATATGACCCCTAACGACACCTAAGGGGTCATATGGTGTCTTAACGGGTCATAAGACACCTAATAACCGCTTAAGACACCATACAACCCATAATGACACCATATGACCCCTCAATAATAGAGAGAGAGAGAGAGAGAGAGAGAGAGAGACAGTGACCTTGAGAATGGAGAGAGAGAATAAGAGAGTAAGGAAGATATATGAGAGAGTTTGGGAGGAAGATATATATGAGGTTAATGAAGGGGGAGGTAGAGAGGGAGGGAGAGACTTAGGGAGAGGAGAGGGAGGTGAGAGAGAAGAAAGAGAGAGAGAGGAATATGGAGAGATATAGGGAGGAATAATTATGACCACTACCCTCAACCCTATGTTCCCTAAACTATGTACCATCAATCTTGTATCTTATACCATAAATCTTATATCCTAAAACCTATTATCTAAACACTATATTAGGGAGGAAGAGGTGATGACCTGGAGAGGGGAGGGAGAGAGAAGAGGAGAGTGGGAAGAATAAAGAGAAAGAGAGAGATAAGAAGAGAGGGAAAGTTGGGTAGGGGGTGACTTAGAGACCTAAAGAGGGATGGGGTAGATATGTGAGAGAGAGAGAAGAAAATAAGAGAGAAAAATAGGTATGGAGATAGAGGTTGGGAGGGATAGGTAGTAATCAAGAGAACAAAGAGAGAGTGGAGAGAAACAATAGGAAGAGAAGAGAGATGGAGGAAGGGAAGGATAGATATGGAGATAAGGAGGGAAGGTGAGAGAGAGAGAGAGGGAGAGACTATAAGAGAGACCTAGAGAGGGGGAGAGAGAGAAGAAATAGAGAGAAAGGGAGAGTAATAGGTCTAGAGTTTATGGAGATAAAGAGGTTATAGGAGAGATAAACAAAGGATAAAATTTATAAAGGGATATGGGTAAGGGGTGATAGATGAAGAGGAAGGGAGAGAACTAGAGAGGGGATAAATAGAGAGATCAGATATGTAGAGTGTGAGAGAGAGGTTAAATACCTAGATGAGAGAGGGGGGTCATAGAGATGGGTTCCTAATGAGATATTGATGGATAGGTATATATGTGGAGAGGGAATGAGAGAGAAACCTATAAATTTGAGAGGGAGAGATGGTAGGAGGGAGAGGTGATGACCTAGACAATGGAGAGAGGGAATATATAAAAGAGTAAAGACATGAGTAAGAGGGGATAGATGGAGAGGTAGACATGGAGGAATTCAAATACCTAAGGAATGATGAAGTAGATAGGGTTAGAGAGAGAGAATAGAGGGAGAGGGTTCATAAATGGATAGGGGTAAGGGAGAGGGAGATAAAGATGGAGATGGAGGAAGAGAACTAGAGGGTGGACAATTAGATATGTGAGAAACCTAGAGGGAGGGTGAGAGGTGAATAATAATATAGGGAGGGAGAGGTAATGAGGTGAATAGGAAGGGAGGGAAAACCCTAGATATGGGGAGAGAGAGGATATAAGGGATAGGTAGTGACCAAGAGAATGGAGAGGGTGGGGAGAGAAATAATAAGAGAATGAGAAAGAAGAAGACAGAGAGAGGGAGTCAAGAATAGATATGGAGTTAAAGAAGGAACAAAAGATAGAGATGGTGGGATATACCTAAAGAGGGGAGAGGTAACTGATATAGATAGAGACGGATAGAGATAGGTCTAGAGTTTTGGGAAGATGAAGAGAGTCAGATCTACATAGCTAAAGAATGCTAATAGGAGCATGTTGATTACTAAAATTTGATATGCTGATTACTAAAATTTGGTTGTTTGAAATTTTATATGATCCTCTAAAAAGTAGAATATACATTATAACTCCTATAGTGTTGAAACCACTCTCAAACCTCCTGCCAATTGGTATATACATGAAATATAACTTAAAGTATAAAAATATTCTTTTTTATACTTAAATGTTATATTTCATGTATATATTCTCCTTCCGGGATGGTTATAACTTGTGCCCAAAATGGGAAATCTGCACACTCACAAAACCTTTAAATGCAAAAAATGACTTTTCACATTTGTTGGGAATGTGCCTCGAATTCTCCTAACTAGGTTTGGGTTGATTGGAATAGCCTACATCGATGGAGCAGCTGAGTGTTACCTTCTTGGTTGTTGAACACTTTCTGATCGGTGTGACTTAGGCTGATCGGGACAACTCTGGTCGATGAACTTGCCTTCTTGGATTCGGTATCGGCTATCAGGAGAGGTTGTTGTTTGTTACACTAATGTCCCAATGGGTTAGCTATCTTCCAGTTGGAATGCTTCACATATTGGAATAGTAGGTTTGAAGTCATCCCGATGACCCAACGAAGTCTGGGGTAACTTCGACTATTGGAATGACTTGTGCAGTGATTTGCCGATGATCCGATGAAGTCGGATTTTGGCGTTCGAGTTGCATATCGGCTATTGGGTTGACATTCTGAATGTCATGCTGATGTCCCGATGAGATCACTCTACCTGGTCTCAGAGTGTTTCTCTTATCGGAATAGTGTCATTCTTTGTGTTCTGATGACCTGATGAAATCATCCTATCAGGCTGGAAATGTAGATCGGGATAACAATTTTGGACTTGATCCGATGAGTCAATGAGTCAGTGATCTTGGTATCAGTGACCGGGGTAGCAGCTGTGTTCCTATTCTGATGTCTCGATGGAGACCTCTCCTTGTCATTGACTATCGAAGTTTCTTTTGGAAAGCTGTGCTGATACCCGATGAAGTTGTCTTCGGCGACCGGGTAGCATCGGCTATCGGGTTGACAAGCTGAAGGCTATGCTGAAGTCCGATGAAGTCATCCAGTATTGTTCGAGGATCGAAGTAACTACTGAGTGATCTTTTCGATGGGCCGATGAGGTCGCCTTTGGTGTTTAGAGATCGGGATAGCTTGGAAGCAGTCTCACCGATGGCTCGATAGAGTCATCAGAGATCGAAATGACTTGTGGAGCAATATACCAATGAGGTGACTCATGTGCAGTCTACTTTGGTTATCGGGAGATCGGGTCTACCTATTGGAGATTATCCCGATGACCTGATGGAGTTTCTTTTGATGATCAAGATTACTTGTTCATTGTTTGGCCGAAGACATGATGGTTTGGTGTTGGCATCCTCAGAGTGATCGGGGATCGAGGAGACAGTAGGAAGGTTGTGTCGATGACCCGATGGAGTCACCTTTAGCGATCAGGTATCATCGGGCAATCGGCTCTACCGGTTGAAAGTTATACTGATGGCCGATGGAGCGGAGACTGATTGTAGGAGCGAGGTCGAACCGAGATCCAAAAGGTGAACACTCAAACACTAAGGAAGAGACTGTCGGTGTATATGAATACTAATCGACCCGACTTCTTGATGCATGTGGGATATTGTGTTTCTCATGAATGTAGACCGACGGTTAGAATTCCTGGTGATTGGAGTGACTAACTATCAGAGTGGCCAAAGGAAACCAAAACACAGCTGGACGAATGGAAGATCGTTGGATTCCATAACGGTTATGCCAAATTGACACATTGTAATCTTGGTTGTTACATATGTGTTACCTGAGATGTAATCAGAGTGTGAAGTCACGGGGCTGGCACAGGCCGTGTTACACAGTGAAGAGGTTGTAGAGGTTGAACAGTGGCTTATTAGGGGTAGAACGGAGTGACTACGAAGGGATGTAGTAAGACTACATGTTGTAGTTTTGGCATGTTTGTAATCTGTTATGTTCTGCATGTTGTGATAGCAAAGTTTCGAGAACAGAGTCCAAAAAAGAAGATTTGTTAACTTTATTGTAATCTTGTTGTTTACTAAATAAAGGGATCTCTTTTTGGTGGTGGGTTTTTTACCTGTAAGGGTTTTCCCACGTATATCTGATGTCTTTCTTTGGTATGTAATGTTTGGTTAATCCTAATCTTTTGTTTGTGTTTATCTTAATGTATTGCAAAAGAAATTAAAATACTTCCTTTCTTGCACATCCTCTTAGAATTGACGTTAGGAGAGCGTTTTCCGTGCACTACTTTCCTTACAAGTGGTATCAAAGCCATTTGGTTGTGTTATCCTTGTCGGGTAGGGCTGTTTGGTGTCAATTCTATTTCAGTGGGAGTCTGGCAGAGCGAGTATTTTTCTTGTTTGCAGTTTAAGATGGCGAATGCTTTTGGGTGAGTGGAGATCGATAAATTCAATGGTGTGAGTTTTGAGTTGTGGAAACTCAAGATGGAAGACTTGCTAGTTGATAGAGATCTTTGGGGAGCTGTGAATGTAACCGCTAAGCCTTCAAGCATGAGGCAAGAAGACTGGGATCTTGCAGATAGAAAAGCTAGAGGGTTAATCAAACTCTGTTTGGTAGACTCTATTCTGTTGAATGTCCATGAGGAGAAGACTACAAATATTTTGTGGAAAAAGCTGGGAGACATTTATCAGGGAAAGTCTCTGGTAAACAAGTTGTTCATGAGGAAGAAGTTATATTCCCTAAAGATGGATGAGGGTACATCTGTTGCAGATCATTTGAATGTTTTCAACATGATCATTGATCAGATAACCTTTGTAGGAGTCAAGATTGATGATGAGGATTGGTGCATGCTTCTGTTATGTTCTCTACCTGACACTTGGGATCATCTAGTAATGGCTATTGGGAGTACAACAACCACGCTCACAATGGAAGGTGTGGTTGCTTTGCTGCTGTCAGAAGAAACTCAAAGGAAATCTTCTGAGATGGTCAAGGATGCTCTCACTATTAGAGGCAAGAAATAGAACAAGAAGTCAGAATCCAAGTCAGAGGAAAGCTCCAAGACTCTTGGAAAGAAGTCCAAAGTGAAGTGCTGGAATTGTGGGCAGACTAGTCACATCCGGAAGGATTGCAGAGAGAAGAAGAAAAGTAAGGGTTCTTCTGATTCTGGGTCCTCTTAGAATGAGGATGGAGATGCCTTCTAAGTGCTTTGGTGAGTCAGATGTATGTCGATGTCTGGTTTAATCATGATGCTATGAAGATTGGGTACCATGGGTCTTTGGTAGTGATGCAGATTCGTCATGATTGGTGAATGTTCTTCATGTGACTAGAGATGTTAACATCTTGAAGATTCATAAGGGGTCTTTGGTAGAGATGTTGAAATCCTTAGTTAGGATGTTTTTATGTCAGGATATATTCTTGAGATGCATTTAGAGTTGTGACATAATGTGTGTATGTTCATATGGAGCATATGATCTCTTGGTTGTCATGTTTAAATTCCTAATTTTGCAGTTGGAATTTTGACAATGATCTTGGTTCTGTTTTTATGTTTTGAGTACACTGATCATTTGTTTAGTACTTCATGATAATGTGGTTATGCATTTGGAGTTTGGCATGTGTTGATCAGTTACAGGTACTCATGGATACATGGAAATGATAGATGGTGATGTTTTGGAATGGATAATAGGTCCAACTAAGAGGCATTCATCTGTGATAACATAGTTAGCATTTAGAAGTGAAGAAAGTGTATGATACAGGGTACTATGAAGACTTGCTTGCAGGTTCTTTGTATATAGTTAGTATTGTGACTACCTTTGGTACAAAGGTCTGTTTACTTCTATGTAATGTTGAAAGAAGGATCTTTTTCAATTCTGACATTACTTGTGTAGTGGGAGTTTCTTGGTGTGCACGTGTTTATGCACTTGAAGAATGAGACTATAAGTAACAGGTTATCTATGTGAATGTTTTGAAATTCATCTTGGTATACCATGAAGGTATGCATAGTTGGATGTAATAGCACTTGTTGTGGGTGCTATTCTAGCTATGATTGTGACTAATGCTGGCATATTTGAGTAGCCTTTGGAATGTGAGTTTTTGTGTTCTGGAAGTCAGAGTTAAGTTTTTCTCAGTAGATAGCTTCTATTTGTGTCTCATGGCAATGGCATGATAGAAGGTGGGAGTATTTATGAATGAGATGATACTTCTCTACATGTGTCTTAGTGATACACAAAGTAAACTATATTTCCTGGTGGTTTGTGATCGAATGGTATATCAGCATTGATGGGCTTTTTGAGTCAATGGTTCTCAGTGAAATCTGTAAGTGTTTAGTATGGCAGACAGGTCCAGTAGATTCCTTAGCAAGTGGGAGATTGTTGGGAATGTGCCTCAAATTCTCCTAAATAGGTTCGGGTTGATCGGAGTAGCCTACACTGATGGAGTAGCAGAGTGTTACCTTCTTGGATGTTGAACACTTTCTGATCGGTGTGACTTAGGCCGATCGGGACAACTCTAGCCGATGAACTTGCCTTCAAGGATTTGGTATCGGCTATTGGGAGAGGTTGTTGTTTGTTACACCAATTTCCCGATGGGTTAGCTATCTTCCAGCTAGAATTCTTCACATATCGGAATAGCATGTTTGAAGTCATCCCGATGACCCAACGAAGTCCAGGGTAACTTTGGCTATTGGAATGACTTGTGCAGTGATTTGCCGATGATCCAATGAAGTCGCCTTTTGGCATTTGGTTCGCATATTGGCTATTGGGTTGACCTTCTGAATGTCATGCTGATGTCCCAATGAGATCACTCTACCTGGTCTCGGAGTGTTTCTCTTATCGACATAGTGTCATTCTTTATGTTCCGATGACCCAATGAAATCATCCTATTAGGTTGGAAATGCAGATTGGGATAATAGCTTTGGACTTGATCCGATGAGCCAATGAGTCAATGCTCTTGGTATTAGCGACCGGGGTAGTAGCTATGTTCCTGTTTCGATGTCTCGATGGAGACCTCTCCTTATCATAGGCTATCGGAGTTTCTTTTGGAAAGTTGTGCTAATACTCGATGGAGTCGCCTTAGGCAGTCGGGCTTGTCATCAGCTATCGGAGGTTTGGAGCTATTCCGATACTCAATGAAGTTGCCTTCGACGATCGAGTAGCATCGGCTATTGGGTTGACAAGCTGAAGGCTATGCCAAAGTCTAATGAAGTCATCCAGTATTGTTTGAGGATTGGAGTAACTATTGAGTGATGTTTTCGATGGGTCGATGAGGTCACCTTCAGTGTTCAGAGATCAAGATAGCTTGGAACCAGTCTCACCAATGGCCCGATAGAGTCATCGGAGATCAGAATGACTTGTGGAGTGATATACCAATGAGGTGACTCATGTGCGGTCCACTCTGCTTATTGGGAGATTGGGTCTACCTATTGGAGGTTATCCCGATGACCTGATGGAGTTGCTTTTGATGATCGGGATTACTTGTTCATTGTTTGGCTAGAGACCCGATGGTTTGGTGTTGGCATCCTCAGAGTGATCAGGGATCGGGGACATAGCAGGAAGGTTGTGTCGATGACTCGATGGAGTCGCCTTTGGCAATCGGGTATCATTGGGTGATCGGCTCTACTAGTTGAAAGTTATACCAATGGCCGATCGAGTGGAGACCGACTGCGGGAGCAAGGTCGAACTGAGATCCAAAAGGTGAACACTCAGACGCTAAGGAAGAGACTATCGATGTATATGAATACTAACCGACCTGACTTCCTAATGCATGTGGGATATTGTGTTTCTGACGAATGCAGACCAACGGTAATACTTCCTAGTGGTTGGAGCGACTAACTGTCAGAGTGGCCAAAGGAAACCGAAACATAGCTGGATGAATGGAAGATCGTTGGACTCCATAACGGTTATGCCAAATCAACACATTGTAATCTTGGCTGTTACATATGTGCTACCTAAGATGTAATTAGAGTGTGAAGTCACGGGGCTGGCACAGGCTGTGTTACACAGTGAAGAGGTTGCAGAGGCTGAATAGTGGCTTATCAAGAGCAGAACGAAGTGACTACGAAGGGATGTAGTAAGACTACATGTTGTAGTTTTGGCATGTCTATAGTCTAGTATGTTCTGCATGTTGTGATAGTAGAGTTCTGAGAACAGAGTCCAAAAAAGAAGATCTGTTAACTTTATTGTAATCTTGTTGTTTACTAAATAAACTGATCTCTTTTTGGTGGTAGGTTTTTTACCCGTAAGGGTTTTCCCACATATATCTGATGTGTTTCTTTGGTATGTAATGTCGGGTTAATCCTAATCTTCTATTTGTGTTTATCTTAATGTATTGCAAAAGAAATTAAAATACTTCCTTGCCTGCACATCCCCTTAGAATTGACATTAGGAGAGCGTTTTCTGCGCACTGCTTTCCTTACAACATTTGGTGCTCGCAAAATGAAAAACTGACTTTTCACATTTGGCGATCAACAAATTTGGCGCGCGCCAAATGTGAAAATTTTAAAATTTTGAATTTGGCAAGCGCCATATTTGGCGCTCGCCAAATGTTTTGTATAGGAAAATACCAATCCTTTGGGTTGGTTTTTCCTTCGGCATCCAACCTGAAGGTTTGGACAACCTTTTCATGCCAATGATGCATTTTTATGAAAAGGTAAAAAGTGACACCTTTTTGGTACCACAACTTTGTGCACTTACCCTTGAGTCAAACAATTGTAGATTTTTTGAGGGGGAATTGGGAATTTTCTTAGAAATGATCTGTCCCTCAGAAGCCACCCTCTACTCTAACCTCTTGTACACCCTTCATCATCTTATGCTTCACCATTTGCTTGCACAAAAGATCGAGAAAGTACATTTCAAGGATAGACTATGAAAAGGACCAAAAGATTTCTATATGGCCTTCAAGTTCGATGACTCATAGGGACAGTGGGAGCATGGTGATGATGAATGTGTTAGGGAAAACAATCTCCAAAACTAGCTAGAGGTACAGTGTCATTATCTATGTAGAAAATTATCTTGAATGTTTTTTTGTTCTATTGTTAATAGCTAGCACGAATCCCTCCCTATGTGTGGATCAGTTGAAGTTTTTTGTTTTTCTACATTTGAGTCTAGGTTTCCTTGAAATCTTGAATATTATATATGTTATTTCTCTACACATTGAGCATGGCTTTCTATTGTTTCCAATTTTTTGGTTCTTTGAATTAGTTAAGGATTTGATTCTGCCATACCATTCTGTATGAAATATGTGTATGTGTTGGTTGCAAATTGAGCCATGTTCTCTACTTCCTCCATTTTGTGGGTTTTTTGGTTAGGTGTCTAGCTAAGTAGATAGGGTTCCTAGATGGAGCAATGCTCTCTATTTTTTTTCTCCTTTCCTTTGGTCTACTATATCATGGTCTTCTCTACTATGATGTATGTATTTTTTAAATTAATATAATGGTATCTGCTTGCGCTTTGCCCCAAGAAAAACAAAACTTCTCATGTAGAAAGAATTCTAGTCCACTATTTCCATATCCACAGTGGTGTTAGAATCTTGTGCTTCCTCTTCAGCAATAGCACCAAACACAACATTAAGGCTAAATGCATGACCATTCTTTGTAAAACCAGTCCTAGTAGAATTTTCTTCATGTCGACGAATGAAAATAACCTCTAGCACAAAGTCCCCATCATGAGGAGTAGTATCCTCCTGGTGACCATGAGTGTTGTCATATGCTCTTGCCACATTGTCAACTCCTCTTTCCTTGTTGAGTGGGTGGTTGTTTGATGTACCTTGCAGTTGAGAATTATTCAATCCAGTCTCTACCTCCTCATAAAATAGGTTATAGGGACGAGTTGGGGAATGGCATTTGTGGTGATGAGGAGGAACAATGCTTAATATTTATCAAAAATATGATTACACAAGCATTTACCCAACTCCCTTTTATTAGTTGAGATGACATCTATGAGAAGCATGTCATCTTTGGAATTAAGGGACCATTTGAGAGCAGTATAAACACAAAGAAAACTAGAGTCTTTGGCAAGGTATTTTTGACAAAATAGGCCACCCACTAAAGCTTTGCCCTAATGGAGATCATAACCCTTAATAGAAGAATCTAGGGTGCTATGGAGGCAATTCCTTAGATAATTTGCAGCTAGATCAAAAACTATAGAAAATGATTGCATGAGGTCCAAAGTATTTGAAATAAACATACTGACCACTTGAGTGGGGTAAACCAAAACATAAGTAGGCACCCAATAGGTTAACCCCAATAACTATTCTGATAGCATGGTCAACACAGTGACATAAAGGGAAAAGACTTTTCTAATCTTTACCTTTGTGTATTCCCCTGACTCTAGAACTTGTTGATTGAGGATGGGAAAACTGACACACTTGTTGATGGGGGGATATCCATAATGCAGAGGAGCAAGTGAGACCTAAAAAATACTTGAGGGCAAAGACAAATGCTTCACAAATCAAACCCCAAAAGTAGTGTAGGGAAATGTATTGGGAAGTAAAGACGTTGTCGCCCTATATAGCACCACAAACAAACCCACATCATTTGAATGTAGGGTGACAAGATATCATTTTGAAAGAGGAGTATGCAAGCCTGATATGAACCACCTCGAAGATAGCAACACACATTTTGAATCCATATTACACACCCTTACTTATTTTAATAATATCTTGAAAATAACTTTATTAATATAAATTTATTTTCAAGATATCTTGAAAATAAATTTATTTCAACATATTTTTACCATAAGTAAGGGTGTGTAATATGGATTCAAAATTATAAATTCAAATGTTTGGTTGAGCTCCCATATTAATGCTATTATTAATGGGAGAACTTAAAGTGTTGTTACTATTAAAAGAATAATAATAATAATATAATAGCCTTTATAATAATGATATTACAACTAGAAATGAAAATAAATTTAGTTATAAATATATTTCTATCAAATATTAGTAAGTTCGATCTTGACATAGTGTATGGAATAAAATTGACAGATTGTAATGAAAATTGTGGGCATGAAGTAAAACTTTAAGTTGCATTTTGAATAATTAATTACATATAACAATTTTGTGAGATTGTTATCATCATGAAATGTACTTTATCTTGGTATGGGAAAATTACAATCATGCAATGCTAATAATGTACTCTAGGATTAAATATAGAAAAGTAATATAGGTGCTCTTTTGATACTTGTTATGATGTTTACACATCATCATGATGATCTTCTTAATGGGGTCAAAAGAAGAATAAAAATTATTTGAGTTTTCATGTTGTTAAATGTTTGGGCATGGCATTCCCATAATGTACTATTGTAGTTACGATTGTTATACATTTATGCTTAGATGATTTATGTGCTTACATTCTTATTATTAATTATTTTATTGCATGGTTATGATTATGATTTTGTTATGATACTATTTATTTACAATAAACTATTATATGCTCTTATTCACCACTCATATATGTGAGAAGATCTTTCCTCACTCAATTGCACCATATAAAGGCAATCGAATGAAAGGGAGAATAATAGATCATCAATGCTCTATTTTTTACATTTGATTTATCTTGTTAGTTAAAAGCTACTCATGATATTTTTATTCTTGTTTTGTATAAATTCATAGGATAACATCTCCAATATAAGCACCCTCAATGGTAATAAAAATCATGAAAAGAAGCGATAGAAAAAAATTATGTAAGTTGAAATCCCTTATGTTTTTTGTACTACCAAGACCTCTATGTACAAAAACTTGGTTGTCAAAATTGCAAACATACATCACTCTCACCCCTATGGAGGAAGAAGATTTTAATACCTCTAACCATTCTTTCTAGATCAAACAACAATTTTTTTTTCTTTTATTTTTAAGCAATGTTAACAAAATTAGTTTGAGACAATATTTTTACTAAATTGAGGGCATAAGGTTCATGAGGCATTCTCATATTACTCATCTAAGCCTAATAAAATGATCAGTTATTACACTTAGTTGAAATATATGTCTTTCTGGACCTCCAGTCTAAAGAAAGGTTCATATTATCCCAAGGTGAAATGTTACATTACGTATTCAATTCTGAATGGCACTTGTAATAGTAATATAAGATAGCAATTCCATAGAAAGCAAACTAGATTAAATTTAAGATAATAAAACTAGGTTTACGTTACCAATAGTGTAGTTTTGATAAATAGATTTAACTATTAATTTTCAAAACAAATTAAATAAACTATCCAAATTTTACTAAAATAAATAAACCATAAATTAAAAAATACATAATTAGTAAGCAAATATTTTTTTCTAAAATATTTTTTTCTTAATTTAGCATTGATGCACACACAATTCTCATACTCATCTATCATTTACTTTAATCAAATCAATTTATACTTATTTATATAAATTTATTTGTTTAGCATAGATGAAAATAGGAAAATACTCCCAATAAAATAGTTTTTTATAATTTTCTAAAGAACTTTTATTGTAAAATAATTTATATTTTCAATAAATTAGAAAAAATTAATAATTTTTTAAATTGTATGATATTATTAAATACTAAATTTTGAAAAATAACAAAAAAAAAAATAGTATAATACAATATAAAAATTAAAAATGATTCTATTTATTAATTACAAATAAATAAAAAATTCTAATTTTAACAAATTCAAATTTAAAAAAAAAACACATTAAACTAAAACAGCATGTAACAATTATTTAAAAAAAAAGAAATTAATTTAAAATAACAGTAATTTTTCCTTCCTAAACAAGATAGAATGCCAAAAAAGACATAAAATTAAATTTGAAATATTAACAAATAAAGAGGGAATTACGTAGGAGCACCATTTGTGCGGGAAGGACAAGAAAATGGGAGGGAATGGAAGGGAATGGGACATTGGGAGGGCCTTGATTTTTTACCGTAAAAAATCTAACGGAAAAAATAAAAAAATCGATGAAATGCTGAAAGCAAAAATTGGTGGAGAGACTTTTCTCCCGCGAGACATTAGACTTCAAATGGGAGGTTCTTCCAATATAATAGCCTATCGGCTAAATATATAAATTATCGTTTTTAATAAATTATTATCTCACATTCTTTCTCTCTCACACACATATATTACTGTAAAAAATGTCCAAATAAATTATTGCAAATTGATAAAATTTAATCATGAGATTTATTATTTTTTCAGTAATTTTTAGACTATTTATTTCCAATAAAATGCATATTTGACAAATTAATTTAACAACTATCTAATTCACATAAGTTATAAGAATGGTCTATATTTATTTGAAAAAAAATTTAAATGTTAAAGAAGCAACACATAACAAAGAAATGTTAAATAATCACACCTTTCAGAGAATATTTTTCACAAAATATTTCTTGAAGAATTGAATTACTATATATATATATATATATATATATATATATAGAGAGAGAGAGAGAGAGAGAGAGAGAGAGAGAGAGAGAGAGAGAGAGAGAGAGAGAGAGAGAGAGAGAGAGAGAGAGAGAGAGAGAGAGAGAGAGAGAGAGAGAGAGAGAGAGAGAGAGAGAGAGAGAGAGAGTATTATTCCCATTTTGAAATTACATAAATTATTTTATATTAAAAGATAACCTCATAATACAACATCACTAGAGAAGTGCTCTAAATCCTTTATTCATTAACCTGAAGCAATAACATGAAAGGAAAATGGCATGACTCTCCACCCAACCATAGGATTGGTATTCAAATCCACCCTAAGCAAGAGATAGAATACATAGCAAGAAAATCAACCCAAAACATACACTTTACCACATCACATTTTAAGCATTTCTTCACAAGAAACATAAAAAATTAACTCACCAAAATCACTAAGGAACTCTATGTGGAGTCCCTTATACTATTAGGGGCTATCAACCATATAGGGTTAAAGAATAATAATAAATTTATTTCCTCAACTTCTTCCATACTTTCCAACCTTCATCAACCTTACAATTGTGCAAAAATGGAAATTCTACAAATTACCTCATTCCTCCATCACAACAATATTGGATACTCATATCCATAATAAGTAAAGCATAGAGAACTCTCACCCTTAAGATAAATTAGGGTACTCTTAGCCATAACAACAAATACTTATGTGCACACTCCTAGTTAAACCCCATCACATGGAGGACCAAATCTCTCCCAAGGGCAGTCTACACCCACACATATTTGAACACTTTTAAAATAATTTGCAACAATTCTATATGATTTAGACATAATACCAATCACAAATTCCTTAGATAAATATAAAAAATAAGCAATAGCCTTTTTTCTACAAAACAACATTCAAATGATTTCTAAACAAATGGTTTGATTCCCTACTTTAACAAGAAATCCAAGAAAATGTAAAATTTATGGAGAATCCCTTCCAATATTTATCCTTACTATCTTCTTCCCCACCACTTTCCTCAAAACCTTCTTCCAAAACCTCTCACCAAAACTAGAAGCTCAAAAAAAAAGCAGATGACAAAAGACCCTCTCGACAAACAAGAATGGAAATAAAATAAGAAAGAGAGAGAAACTCTCACATATAACTTCTCAACCAACTCATTGTCATCACTTTTGGGTAAGAGAATTTTTAGGACACTAAAAAAATGTATAAATAGATGTATTATACTCCAAAAATCCCCCAAAATCCTTATCTAACACCTGGGGTCACTATTAGAACATAAAACTTGGTATTATACACCCATCAAAGTAAAATGGATAATTATGACCAACATCACTTAAAAACGATTACACTTACACCACTCAAAACATAAATGCACATGAAATTATAAATAATTTGGTTATGTAGTCCTCCTCTCTTTCCCTTGGCAAAATTTAGCTATTAATTTAACAACCAATGTCAATATTGTATGACGAATAGATAAATTAATATATGAAGAACTTAACATGTATTAAAAAATTTATCTAAAAATTCATCTTTATGGAGAACAATATGTATACAAACTCCATCCATTACTACATAAGGGCTAAATAGAAATAAACATTCACAAGTGACCATAAATAATCTATTAGTGATTATAATCAATCTAACATAAATAAGTTGTTAGAAAATTCATAAATAAGCTATTAGTGATCATAATAAATCTAACATATAAACTAGATTCACTAGAAAAAATTGCACAATATAGAAGAATATCACAACATCCCAGATATTAATACATCTTCAAAATCATTGGCAATTTTAAGCTTAACATAAATCATGAAGCAACAATCACAAAGACATGAATGAATGGAAATTCCATAGGGATCACACATGGAGCGGTCTCACAAATATGACATTCAATTCACTCCCTTGCACCTAGAGGGTGTTGCCTATAAATCTAGCATTGTGGATTGGTCATTTAGGGGCATGACCTTCTGCAGACATTTTATTATTTTAGTGAGATAATTATGGACAATTTAAATAATAAAAAATTAGGATAAATATTTCAAAGAACCCATGCAAATCAAATAATAATATGTTGTGAAATAATATGTCTCTTAGTTTGAATAAAATGAAATTATGGTATCCATTTTATTTTTGAGGAAAGAGTTATCTTCTAATCATTGAGGGTTTGCGTGAACCCCTCAAAATAATTAAATTTCATCGCTCTATATAAATAAATAAGAACTCCAACACTTGAACCATTAGTTCTTAAGCCTTCAACCCTATAGACTAAAAATGCCTTTGGATATCTTTATATAAATTAGGATATCTCTCAATGTTAGGATATCTCTATTAAATTAATGTACAAACCTATATATTAGGATATTTCTCACTTACTATAAACTTTAATAGGAAGCATATAAAATATATGTATTAGAGAACCTTCTTATAACTCAAATATTGTTTGATATTAAGTGGTATCACTTAATATTAGATTCTTAAACAATTTTTGGTTCTCCTATTTTTTTGATCGGTAAAGGGCTGAAGCCATTAATGCATTTGACTACATCTATGAACCATTGAGGTCACATTTTTGAGGGACCTCATCCTTAGAGATGTTTTTTTTCCATTGCCTATGCATGGCACGCCACCTTATCACTCTGTTGCACACACATGACAACTCACCCTTATATCTCCTCTACCTCACGCAAGTGAAACCTTATCTCTCTATCACCACATGTAGGTGTCACCTTATTTCTCCATCACCACATGCAGACATCTTCCTATCTCTCCATGGTGACAATGCCCTCTCCTTATAACTCATCTATCGCATGCCGCTTATGCCAATGGTTACCTACACGCAATTGTCTGTTTCTCCATGTTGTCAACATGTGCCTACAAGATGGAATGCACAAGTTTTGAACTTGTGATCACCCTATAAAAAAGTCTCATGACTTATCGTCACACTACAGGGTCATCCCCTGGTTCTCCATTATTTTAACAAAGAGAGACCACGTGAAAAAAAAATATCTAGTACAATTTCTTTCTTTTTGATATCCTCAAAAGCTAGATAATTATCTTCTTGAAGTTTTCATCTTTCTTTCTTGTGAAAATAACTCAACCATATTGTTTGATAGTTATAGATAGACTATCACTAAAATTTATTATTTTATAAAATTATTTCTTGTTTAATAATATAAATTGAGTGATTATGAGGAAGTTACTTGTATGTTCACATTGTTTTTCATTAAAAAGGTTCTTATAAAAGTACTAGATGTTTTGTTTTTCTTTGTTATTAATTTTCATTAATATTTTGGATCATATTTTATCA
This sequence comes from Cryptomeria japonica, assembly GCF_030272615.1. NCBI lineage: Eukaryota > Viridiplantae > Streptophyta > Pinopsida > Cupressales > Cupressaceae > Cryptomeria > Cryptomeria japonica. The sequence goes on from NC_081409.1 coordinate 829,182,731, forward strand.
TTCATTAATTAGAATGAGTTCAAAAATAACAAAAAGGTTATGATTTTTTAAAAATAATTTAGATTATATTTCAATTTTTTTTATTGACATCAAAATAACTAATAAAAAGATTTAAATTTGTTGACAAAAATCAAACCGTCAAATAGTTCCTATATATTCTTGAAATAAAGCTTATAAGTTGTGATAATATTCAAATAGTTAATAAACTTTTGGTAGCGTATTTTTCACAATTTTGTTGTGTCAAACTAAATCCACCTAAATCTATTACATGTGGTTAAGAGAAAATAAAATTGTGTAGAATAATCTACATATTGGAAGCTAGAGATATAAGTAAAAAATTTATATGATTTCACAAAGATTTCTTAAAAAAACTTTAAATTCTAGAATAAATAATGAGATTGTAAAAAATGGAATGTTTTGGATTTCATATTATTTTAGATTTTTTAAAATAAAATAAATACAAATAAATAAATGTTCAATATATTAGATTTCAACGATATTCATTATGTCATATACTTTATTTTATTTTATATTATGTTGTTTGTTTCTTACTATTCTATGAAAAAATTCAACAACATCTAATTGCATCCAATAATTACTTGACCATTAAACTAAGTTCTCCTCGACAATTATCTAGAATGTTTTAAACATTAAAAGTACGAATTAAATCCAAAAATATAACACTTTAATTTTAAAATAAATAATTAAAATATGAAAAATACAACATTCTAAATTTTACATTGTTATAAATATTATGAAGAAAATAAAACACTAAATAATACATTGACTTATACATAATACAACTCGTTCCTTAAACTATATAACCCATTCTTATCCTATTTTACTATTTGTCGCCTGTCTTACTTTCTTAAAGCCCTTTTCTTTTATAGATTTTTTAACATACACAAAAACCAAGAGCAACCAATTTAGATGGATGGTTAACCAAAAGAAACTCAATCAACGAGTCAAAACTCATTCTGAAACAACCTTTCAATAAAAATAATTGAATAATAGTAAGCAGAGTACCACGGATATATAAAAATCAAATTGATTACTATATAGAAATCAGACACAATCAAATTGATTAGTATGTAGAAATCAGAATGCATTATTTACCATATTTATTATTCAATTTTTAAAATAGAATAAATCAGAGTACAACTTTATTTTTTGCAACAAAAGAAAACATCAAACAAAAAGTTGTCTGAGACTAGCAGACACAATCAGACCCAATCAAATTGATTACTGTGTAGAAATTAGAATTTATCATTCACCATCTTTATTATTCAATTTAAAAAATAGAATAAATCAGAATACAACTTTTTATTTATTTTCAATTAATTAAAAAAATACTGTCCACGTCTCATTGTGATCCGACAAGGACATTGATAATACCGCGACTTTCATCGTGTAATTTGTGACCCTTTCATTGCAAAAATATAGGGCATTTACCCTTATTTATGCGTCCAAATTATTATTAACAATGAGTCGGCCAAGCATGATTACTATCTGATTGTCCTTTTCGGTTTCATATTATATTGGTGTAGGGTGGTTTCATATGATCGTGAATGGAACTTCTATGACATCGACATCGTCCGGCATTACAAGTACATCGGTATCATCGATCTCGATAATGCATACATCATTTTCTTCTCCCACTGGTTCACACAACAAATTTATCTCGAAGCCTCTTTTATACTATTTAGAAGATTACCCCTCCATTGGAAATGGTCCGGGCCCCAAATTCATGTCCATGTAACATTTGGTAATGGTTTTCTGGAGCTCGTACTAGGGAAACATTTATAATAAGTGTCACTTAACCAACATTGTAATCAGTTTCATCAGCAGCAAATATTCTTTACTTCTTTTCTATTTTGTGTTGAGTCTTAGGAAATTTCATCAGCATCAAATATTCTTTACTTCTTTTCTATTTTGTGTTGAGTCTTAGGAAATTTCCACAATTTATGATAGTTTAGTCATGTACTTTTTGAAATTATTCATGTAAGCAATTTTTTTAGTTGAAGTTTTGATTATATTTTATGATCTACTATCGGAATGAACTGTTTAAAAGTTATTTGCTGTAAACCAACTCTTCTAAACTAACAGGTAATCGATTGCTCCAATATCTTCTTTGAGGTTGTTTGTAATGGCTTAGCTGTTTGTGTGCATGCTATTTTTAAGAGTTAATGGAGTTTAGTATTTTGGTTGTGGAGTTGTTCCACCAAGAGTCTAATCTATAATTTAATGAGTGCTCAGGCTTATGTAGCAGTTTTGGTGATCAAACTAATGGGAACGGAGACTCTTGAATGGTCCTTTTCCAATTTGTAAAAATAATGTGACTGAATCCTTTCTCATACACTTTATTATTGTCTACATTTTTTAATTTTCTCAACATCTATTGTGCAACAAGGAGATTGTTGAATGTTTCTATCTCTAACTAAGTAATGGACTTGTTGCATCGTCATTTTTATACATAAAAGAGTCACAAAGGATTTATCAAGTGCACTTTACTTAGTATTTTTTGATTATTTCTATTGAAAGGTTGTTTTGAGATGAGTTTTGACTTATTGATTGGGCTTCTTTGGTTAACCATTCATTTATTTAGTTAGTCTTTGTATATATTAAAATTCTAGAATGAAAAAAAGCAGTAAGAAAACAAGACAATGTATTTATTTATTTAAGGTGTCTCAACCTTTGCAAATCTTAACATTGGCTAATGCATTTATTTATTAATTTATTATTTGATTTATTGCCTACAAATGTCTAGTCATCTAGTAGGATCCACAGGCTTGGTGGCATCCTACTTGGTGATGACTGCATGACACATGTTGCACATGTGGAGGTAGGCATCCCACATAAGGATCTTGACAAGTGCTAGCCTATGACAGATTCTATGACAGAATGGACAAGTAGCAGGCAATACCTTTTGCATGGAGAGGGTTACATCGAGTTGTAATAGAATAAGCTAAATATAGTCATTTATGACAGATTCTCTTACAACTGTAAGTGTTGTAAGTTATGACAGCTATAAGATGTATAAGAGCATCTTTCATACCTTGAAATAGTAAATTTTGAGTGCCCAACTTAGGAGGTTTGAATGGGGAGTCATTTGGAGATGTGCATGTGTCATTTGCATGATTTTTGGTGACCGAAAAATAGGGCCAAATCTTATGCACGACCCCATTTGATGATTCATCTAGAAGCTTCTTCTTGAGTTTTATATCTCTATAAAAGGTAGTCTTGAGGAGTGTTAGAGATGCAATGTTTGTAGGTGAAGTGTTATGCTACCGGAATTAATCCAAGTTGTGGGTTGTAGCTGTAAACTCCTATTTAAGAAGCTAAGTACTGGCATTGTATTGTAAATTTTTTTATTACTGGAATACAAATTACTGTTCTTTTGGACTGTGGGGATTTTTACCCGAAAGGGTTTTCCCCATGATATATCTTGTGTTCATTGTTTATCTGTATGCATGTTTATTGTCTTTCTATGAATGTGTTTCTATTTCTGTAATAAAAGATTTGTAAGAAAATTTGCACTATCTCCCCCACTAGATTAGTTTTAGGAAGTGTTTTCTGCACCTTAGCTTCCTTTCAAAATCTACATAGGCAAATCTTTGCTCTCTTATTACACAAAACATTGTAGAAAGAAACAAAGTCTACTTCACATTAAAACCTATTATATACAACAAATATAATTATGTTTGGGCTCTTCAATGAACTTACTCACAAATTCTGGAACTTACCCCTCTCTTGTATGTAGCCAATCACACAAGGGTCTTCTTCCTCCTATCCTACACAAACCCACTTTCCAACCTGCGTAGTGCACACTTACTCACCATGCTACCTTGTGTTGTCTCCCTTCCTCCTGATATCACACTTACTCTTTTGCCACTAATCCACATTTTTTCATTTAAATATTCTTTGTTCTATCAAATAGCTGAATATATTGATGGGTTTTAAATTCCTTTCTAAATGGAGATGTACCATCATTTTTTATTCTTCCTTAATTGGTGTACTTTCTCATTCTTTTTCCTAACTTTGCTTTTCTATTCAATTCATATTGCTTTGAGTCCATTCATCACTCAAGGCTTGAATAGTTAATACAAGGCACTTCAAATGCATTTTATTTTGCCTTCATATTTAAACATTTAGAATGCATTCATTTAGTCAGCATATTGATGAACGTTCTTTCCAATTGATGTCATTCAAATTGCCATTCGATTGGCATTCTTCTCTTTGAACCCCTGTAGTCTATTTTCTTGTTGAACATTTTCTAATTAACATCTATCTGGAAATTATATTTGATGTAATTGTTAATGTAGGTTTTTTTATTTCCTTATGTTAGGGGGTATTTATTTTTCCTACACATATATTATTAAGCTTGCTTAGGTTATTAGGTGTGGTTAATATGAGGACACGTGGTGGAATACATTAGCTACATGTGTAACTCTCCACCTCACATGGCTAGTTGAGTTACACACCCTCTTTTGGCTTGTTGTGCCACCTCTCATTACCACTATTTTGTCATTTCCTAAGTGGGTTATGGGGTAGTTGGGTTTCTCACCCTCTTTTGGCCTTATGTGCCACCTCTTATAACTCCTTTTTTGTTTTCATGTAAGGAGGTTATGCCACATGTTTTGACATTTACCAATTAGGTAAAAACCTCCGACCTTTTATGGGGTAGTAGGTAAAACCTCCCACTTTTTATGGAGGTGGGAGTTAATGCACCTCTTGGTTGTATATGATATTATTTTTCTATATAATAAGCAATATACTCTCACCTTCACTAGTTAAGTGATAGCTCAGTGAGAGTCTTCTCTAAATTCTCTTCTTTATCTCTATTTTTCTCTCATATTAGATTTATCTTCATTTAGTTATTTTGATATTCGATCATCTGTTGCTTGGAGTTGCATGTGATCTATGACCGACATCAGATCCTGGCTCGATTTTGCTTCTCACAGAATTTAACATGGTATTAGAGCCATGTTGTCTGGTATAGCTCATTGCTTTTCTGATTTATTTGAGAGATTTGAGATTGTTAGATAGCTAATATTTTTCTTAAAAACCAAGTATGCTCTTCTCCTGCATTTTCGTGTGACTTGGAGAATTAGAACAGTTTAAAGGAAAATAAGCTTCTAGTTAAATCTGGTTTTATATATCTGTTCTTTGAGATCTGGGTGATTGCAGCATTTTTGGTAATATTGGAGGCTTCTTTAGCATTTCCATAGTGTCTAGAAGGCTTGTGAAAATCATAAGTGACTTTTATTTCACCAAATTTAGAGTTTGGAGAACACAGTAAAAAAAATCAGAGTGAAATATTTTACTAGAGTTGTTTTCATTTCGGCCCTAGTGTTCTAACCTCCGTTCATTTTCAGAAAAAAATATTTCTAGGTTTTGTTTCCAGCATCGAAAAACTTCTGGGTTTGGGAGGGGTTTTCTAGAAAATTAATAATTTTTGCAGAAATCGAGTTTCAACAAGGCTTAAGCCGTTTTTCTATCAGGGAAATTCAGCAACCTTTCTTAAAAGTTGCATAACTTTTGCCTCGAGTGTCAGTTTTTTGCAAATGAGTACTTGACGGAAAGTTGGAAATGAGAACTCTTCATAATTGTAGGTCTTATTGAAATATTCTACCCTTATTTGTTAGATATTGCAGGTTGAATCAGCTGCATGTTTTTTTTTTCCTTCTATAGATCATATCTTTCTTCTCACAACTCTATTTTACAAAAACAAATAGTTGTTGGAAAGGTATTAAGATACATTGAGCAGCTATAAGGATAATTTTTTTAGATTTTGTATTAAATTTATATTTATTTAAACTTTCTATTTTGGCCATTAAAGCCTTAGAAAGCATTGTAATATGATAAAAGCCTTGTAAATGCACTAATTATAAAGTGCCAACCTTGTAATATTTGGGGGGGGGGGGGGTGATTTCAAAGACTAGTGGAAAGGGGGGGTGTCTCTTGTGTCTTCTTTCTTGCACTCTTCTTGACTCTTTGCAATCTTCTTTTCTGCTATCATGGATGCATCTACAGTTCCACTTTTAACACCATATAATTACTTTGAATGGAAATCTAAGATGATAATATATTTGAAAAGACATGGATATCATCGTGTTATTATGGGACTTGAAACTAAACCTCAAGATGCTGCAGAAAAGATTAAATGGTTTGATAAATGTGATGAAGCTTTTGGTACATTGTGCATGTCAATCTCTCCTGACCTTCTTTTTCACATTGAATCTGCTACTACACCAAATGCAATATGGACTACTTTGGGAAACCTCTTTGGTAAGCAGGATGAACTAAGAGGTCATCAATTGGAGAATGAACTCACAGGGTTGAATCCAACCAATTTTGATACTATACAAGACTTCTTCACTAAACTTAGGTCTATAAGATTGCAGTTGGAACAATGTGGAACTAAGAAAGATGATAAGCAACTGATCTTGAGTATTCTTTCTAAGCTTGGTCCTAACTATTCAGTGTTTATTTCTACATTCTATGCTACCAAATGTGCCCTAGGTACCACATTCAAAATGCCTTCCTTAGATGATTTTGCTACAAAACTCACTAGGGAGTAGGACAAATTGGTTCAAATGGGTACAATAAAGCCCTCTAAGTCACATGCCTTAGTTGTAAATCAAGGCACAAAAGAACAGAAAGGGTCTAGTAAGCAAGATAAGAAACAAAAGAACCAAGGAGAGAAGAAGAAAGATCAGAAATCTGCTACCTCAAAAGCAAACAATGAGACCTCTTCATCAAAAGGTGAACAACCTAAGAAGGAGAAGGTCAAGTGTTCTTATTGGAAGAGGCCTGGTCATGATGAACATAAGTGTTTAAAGAAACAAATTGATTACCTTTCAAATCTTCTTGAAAAGAATAATATCAAGGTTCCTGATTCAGTCAAACAGAGTTCATCAGAAGGATCTTCTAAGGACATAGATAAGAGTAAGGGGAAAGGAAAGGGTAAGGCCCTAGTTGCTATTGCTTCACAACCAAATTCTTGGATAATTGACTCAGGTGCTTCACACCACATGGCTTCTTCAGAAGATGATTTCACATCTTTAGAGCCATGTTCTATGCCTTCCATCCTAATGGGTGATGACACTCTTGTTGAAGTGCATGGGAGAGGGTCTGTTGATGTGGGTGAAGGAACATTTCAAGATGTCCTTTGTGTTCCATCTTTATCAACTAATCTCCTATCTGTTTATCAGATCACTCACACTAGTTCTGGCAAGCGAGTTGAGTTCACACCAGATGCAGTGGTAATCAGCGAAATGCATAATGGGTCTACTGTTTCTGTGGGAAAAGAAGATCATCATTCTAGATTATATCAGTTTTCTCACTTTGTTCTTGACTTTCCTTCGACAGTTTTACTCAATCATGCAGATGAGGTGAGTTGTTTGTGGCATCAACGGTTTGGCCACTTGAACTACCGTTACTTGCAACAACTCAGACAACAAGAAATGGTTTTAGGGTTGCCTTCTATGTGATTTTTTGATGGAGTTTGCTAGGGGTGCATTCTTGGTAAGCATCCAGAGCAGAAGTATGATAATGGTAAAGCTTGGAGAGCTACACAACTATTGGAGCTGGTACATAGTGACTTGGCAGGACCATTTCCACAACCATCTTTCAGCAAGGCTAGATATGTCTTGACATTTATTGACGACTTTTCCAGATATACATGGGTTTACTTTCTCAAACAAAAGTCTGAAGTCTTTGAAAATTTTCTAGATTTCAAAGCTTTTGCAGAGAAAAGTTCATCAAGATTCTACGTACAGATAATGGGGGTGAATATGTTACTAATCAGTTTGAACAGTTTTGTGCTTCAGAAGGTATCAACATGTAGGACACAGTTCCATATAGTCCTCAACAAAATGGTGTAGCAGAATGAAAGAATAGGTCCTTGAAGGAGATGGCTAATTGTATGATTCACTCCAAGTCTTTGGCACCTCAGTATTGGGCAGAGGCCATCAACTATGTGTGTTACATCCAGAACCGAGTTCCTCATAAAGTTGTGAAGGAGGTAACTCCCTTTCAAGCTTGGACTGGTCAAAAACCCATAGATAAACACTTTAGAGTGTTTGGTTCTCTTGCATGGGCCCACATTCCAGCTGAAAAATGCAAGGCTATGGATCTGCAGAGTAAGCCTTGCATATTTATTGGATATCCAGATGATGTCAAAGGGTATAGGCTTCTCCATCCCACTACTCATGAGTTGTTCATTAAGAGGAGTGTTCATTTTGAGGAGAGTTCTTCTAGTTCTTCTCAAACCACTTCTCCATCCACTATCACATTGGAGAAATTGCATTATGATGACAGTTCTTTAGAGGATCTTAATCCTCCTAATCTTGATGAGGAGTCTTCTTCCTCTACTTCAGATGGTGACAGTGATGATGAGGATTCACATTCCTCTCATAGTCATCATTCAGAGGTTGATGATTCTCCCCCAGACTCTCCAGCCTCAGTGCCTCTTTGGGGTCGACAAACATTTGAGTCAGCAGGAGATTGGCTTGGTGATCCATTAGATACTAGAAGAACAAGGTCACAATTTCAGCAAGCTCCACATCTCTTCATTGCTTCAGCTTCTGATCCACAGTCCTTTTGAGAAGCTTTAGGTGTTCCTGAGTGGGATGTTGCAATGCAAGAAGAGTTCAATTCCTTGGAAAGGAATCACACATGGGATTTAGTTCCTCTTCCTAAGGGAAGGAAACTTGTTCTATGCAAGTGGATCTATCAAACAAAATTTGTAGCGGATGGGTCGGTTGATAAGTATAAGGCTCGCTTGGTAGCAAAAGGTTTTTCCCAAGTTCCAGGGGTTGATTACTCTAAGACTTTTGCTCCAGTTGCTAAGATGAATTCCATCCGACTTGTTCTTGCTATAGCTGCAGCCCATTGTTGGGAAGTTCATCAGATGGATGTGAAGAGTGCATTTCTTCATGGTGACCTTCAGGAGGAAATCTACATGGAGCAACCATAGGGGTTTGTTAAGGATCCTTCACTTATGTGTCGACTTCGAATTTCTCTCTATGGCCTCAAACAGGCTCCTCGAGCTTGGTATGCCAAGATGGACTCATTCCTTCTGATAGTTGGTTTCACTCTGTGCCATTCTGATCTAAACGTATACATTCTGCAGTAGGATGAAACTCTCACATTTCTGGTTCTCTATGTTGATGACTTGTTACTCACAAGGAGTCACTCATCCACCATCAAAGAAGTGAAAATTGCTCTACAAGATAGATTTTTGATGTCAGACTTGGGTCTTCTACATTACTTCTTGGGAATTGAGATCACTCAATCATCTTCAGGAATCTTCCTTGGACAACCCAAGTATGCACTTGATATGCTCTCCAGATTTCACATGGCTGATTGTAAGCCTGCACCTACTCCATTTTTGTCAGGGGTCAAACTTGAGGCTAAGTGCTCTTCACCCTTGGTTGATGGCACTTTATATCGATAGCTTGTTGGAAGCCTCATTTATTTGACTCATATGAGACCCGACATTTCTTATGCTGTGGGCATGGTCTCTAGATTCATGCAGGAGCCACATGAGTTGCATTGGAAAGCAGCTAAGCGGATCCTCCACTACATTTAGGGTACTCACAATTATGGAATTCAGTATGTAGCAGGTGTGGATATTGACTTGGTAGGATATACGGATTCAGATTGGGCAGGTGATTCTCAGGATCGCAAGTCTACTTCTGGGTATTGCTTCTCACTTGGTTCTGGTCCACTTTGTTGGTCGAGCAAGAAGCAGTCTACAATTGCTCTTTCATCGACAGAGGCCAAGTATCAAGGGGCAATCAATGCCACCACTGAGGCTATTTGGCTTCAAAATATTCTTACTGAGTTTGGTATTCCAGTTAGAAAGCCTACCATTATCTTTTGTGATAATCAGAGTGCTATACAGATCTCAAGAAATCCAGTTCATCATCAGAGGACGAAACACATTGAGATACATATGCACTACATTCGAGAGCTGATTCAAGAAGGCATCATTGATCTTAAGTATTATTCTACATTGGAGCAAACTGCAAACATCTTCACCAAACCTTTCACCGAAAGTAAGTTCCTTCATTTGCGATCTTTGCTTGGGATGCAAAAGGTGTCTACTTCAGGAGGGGCTTCTTAGTCCTTCATTCTTTCTCTCTCTATTCAGGGGGGTCTATTCCTCTTATGGGGGGGCTTCTTCTTTTGGGGGGGATATTTATGTACATGGGTACCTAACATGGCCTCATTTGCCAGGACCCATCTTTTCACCCACCTAAGCTACGCTTAAGGGGGGGTGTTAGTGTAGGGTTTTTTATTTTCCTTATGTTAGGGGGTATTTATTTTTCCTACACATATATTATTAAGCTTTCTTAGGTTATTAGGTGTGGTTAATATGAGGACACGTGGCAGAATACAATAGCTACATGTGTAACTCTCCACCTCACATGGGTAGTTGAGTTACACACCCTCTTTTGGCTTGTTGTGCCACCTCTCATAACCATTATTTTTTCATTTCCTAAGTGGGTTATGGGGTAGTTGGGTTTCTCACCCTCTTTTGGCCTTATGTGCCACCTCTTATAACTCCTTTCTTGTTTTCATGTAAGGAGGTTATGCCACATGTTTTGACATTTACCAATTAGGTAAAAACCTCCCACCTTTTATGGGGTAGTAGGTAAAACCTCCCACTTTTTATGGAGGTGGGAGTTAATGCACCTCTTGGTTGTATATGCTATTATTTTTCTATATAATAAGCAATATACTCTCACCTTCACTAGTTAAGTGATAGCTCGGTGAGAGTCTTCTCTAAATTCTCTTCTTTATCTCTATTTTTCTCTCATATCAGATTTATCTTCATTCAGCTATTTTGATCTTCGATCATCCATTTCTTGGAGTTGCATGTGATCTATGACCGACATCAGATCCTGGCTCGATTCTTGCTTCTCACAGAATTTAACAGTAATTGTTGTAGTTACAAAACTAACTCACATGACAATCCCATGATGCAAGCAAAGGTTGTGGAATCTATATACCTACCAATTCATTTTATTAAAAGTGTCTAAAGATTTCTCACCAATTTTTTTATGTCCATAACCTGCAATCATTATAAACCACGATACCATATTTCTTTGAGGCATTTAAGAAGTTCAAAGGCCTTGTGTATGTTTCAATAATTTGCATACTTGTAGAGTATTGTGGGAGTTACAAATACAATAGCTGACAAAATTTTCATTCTACTATGATGGAGGTCCTTACATTGTTTCAAACTCTCATTTTGACATAGATTGGGAGGATATCGACATAGTTTGGGTAGTTTGGTTGTATGCTTGTCAAGTTATTTTGGTTGAGATGTGCATATCAAAAGATGGTAAACTGATATCTGAATTTCCATAGCTTTGTGAGTATTGAAAATGTGACCATTCCATATTTTAAATTTTCCCTTTTATCCTTCACAATCACCTAACTTAGAGTTAGATAAAAACTGGTGAGAATGAATTCTGCAAAGTTGATAATAAGATACCAACGAGATCACTAAACCCAAAATATGAGACAAACAAACTCATGTGCTAGGTATGAAATTTGTGAGAATAACTTCACAATATGTGGTTAAGTAGTCAAACTAATCTTCTTGGTTGTAAACAACCTACAGTAAACCCCATTACTACTTTAGGTACATAAAAAGTCTTCTTCCTTCACCTCTTCCAGCACTTAGCTAGTGGACTTGCCGATCTCCTCCGCTAAGTGTGCCCTCTTCTCTTCTTCCCTCTCCTAGACTCACATCCATTGTATACCATCCTCCTTTGCCAAAGGCATTCCCCTCTCTTTTTCTCCTTTGTGGGATCCAACCCACTATCAACCAACCTCCTCGACAAAATCTCACTAGTAGTATCCTCTATTAGTTCCTCACACAAAGACTCCACAGCCCCATACAAATATACAACATTCATTTCCACTTTCTACAACTTTGACATGCTCATATACAATATCTACTTGCATTTAAAATTCATCCTTATTCATCTTTATTTTGCCAAAATCAAAAAACTTAATTACCTCCTCAGCCACTGCAATATCTTCTTTATCACCTTCTATTGCAACTATAACTTCTTCAGGTAGCTCAAATCCATTTTCTTTCTCATCTTTACTCAACACAATCTGTTCTGTGAGAAATGTACCATCCTCTTCTGGTTCTTGATCAACCTTTTCTATGACCTTTACCTTCTAACCTTCATCTTCTACCTCAATCTATGAGGTATTTTCTTCTCCATCACTTTCATTCACCAATTGATGGTCCACTGCAACCATTTTCTCTTCTTGTCTTTCTTCATTTGTCTTTTCACTAGTGTGAGTTGCTCTCATATCTTTTGCCTTTCTATTGCAACTATCCTTTCTCATCTCTCTCTTTATCCCTTCCAAGGCATCTCATGCCTCTTGCCTCAATTTTTGTGCTTTCCTCTCAAATATAGTCATCCATCTCTTCTTTCTCCTTTTCTCTAACATGAGGATTATAAAAACCTAACAAATAAAAAACCCTCACTTTTTCTTTATTTTCTCCATCAATAACTTTCAGTCTTCTTAGCTCTCACTATTGCAAGACTCCTCCAAACTTCCACCAGTTTCTCAACCTCCTATCATACTCTCACTGCTTTATTCTCTTCCCACTCTCAGGTCCTAGCATAGGCTGCCTTACGTTTGATGCTTTGCCTATACACTCAAAACCTTTGGTTCTGATACCATTTGATGCAAGGAAAAACCTTCTCTTGAGCATTCAAATACAAAACATAAATCTACATTGGTAGATTCTCTCTTCTCTCATATTACACAAAAGATTGCAGCAAGCAACAAAGTCTACTTCAAATTAAAAATTAATATTAGGAACAAATTCAATTATGTTTGACCTCTTCAATGACCTTCCTCACAAATTTTGAAACTCACTCTTTTCTTCTACACAACCATTGACACAAGTGCCTTCTTCCTCCTACCCTATGAAGCCCCACTTTCTCACTTTCTCAACCCACACTTACTCACCATGCTACCTTGCGTTGTTTCCCTTCCTCCTTGTATCACACATACTCTTTCACCACCAATTCAAGCTCTATCAAATAGCTGAATACATTGATGGATATCAAATTCCTTGCTCAATGAAGATGCACCATCATTTTTTATTCTTCCTTAGTTGGTGTCCTTTCTCATTCCTTTTACTAATTTTTTCTTTCTATTCAATTCATATTCCTTTGAGTCCATTCATCACTAGAGGGTTGAATAGTTAATACAAGACATTTCAAATGCATGTCATTTTTCTTTTGTATTAAAACATTTAGAATGCATTCATTTGGTCGGCTAATTGATGAATGTGCTTTTCAATCAATGTCATTCAAATTGTCATTTGATTGGCCTTCTTTCCTTCAAACCCCTATAGTCTGTTTTCTTGCTAAATAGTTTCAAATTAACATCTGGAAATTGTATTTGATGCAATTTTTTTTACTTACAAAATTAATTCACATGCATACCGTATGATGTAGGCAAAGGTTTTGAAATCTATAATCCTACTAATTCATTTTTCTTAAAAGTGTGTAGAGCCTTCTCACCATATTCATTTTATGTATAACCTAAAAATATTGTAAACCACAATACCACATTTCTTTGAGGCATTTAAGTAGTTCACAATATTTGTCTATGTTTCCACAATTTGCATACATTTAGACTACGGTGATAGTTACAAATACAATAGCTGACAAAATCTTCTTTCTGCTTCAATGGAGGTCCTTACTCTATTTCAAGCTCCCATTTTGACACAAATTAGGAGGATGGTGATATAGGTTGTGTAATTTAGTTGTATGCTTGCCAAGTTCTTTTCCTTGAGATCTATGTTGTGCATATCAAAAGAGAGTAAACTAATATATGAGTCAGATCCATATAGCTTTCTAAGTGTTCAGTGTGACCATTATGTATTTTAAACTTTCTCTTTTATCTTTCACAATTACCTAACTTAGAATTAGATTGAACATGGTGATAATGAATTTTGTAAATCAAATAAGAAGATTCCAATGAGACTATTGAACTGAAAATTTGAAACAAATAAACTCAAAGAATTTGTTTTTTGTGGTGTTGATCGCGTATGAGTTGGCATGCCTCTACACCACCTTCACATCTCTAAGCACAACTCACTGCTCACAAACCTCATGAAGGTAAACAAGAGCAAAGGCTATATTTGAAATAATATAGTACCTTCAATCCCAATCCATGATACTCTTTGTCTTTGCAAATAAATAGTTATCTAGACTTTCATTTGGTAAGAATTAGTGGACCAAAGAAATTTGCCTCTTTGGTGGCTCCACCCCAAGAGTTGTATGGTGTCTTAGCTTACTGAATATGGTAACTTTTGAAACACATTATTTCCTTCCTTGTTTCTATTGTGTAAGCAGAAGCATAAACTTAGAAGATCAAATATTGTAGCACAAATTAGTTGTAAAGAAATAATGAAAAGAATAAAATGGAATAATAGAACAAACATAAGAAGCTAATTTATGGGAAGTAAAACCTTGACAAAACATCAATAAAATATCCATCAGACAAGGTGTCAATATTCTTATTATTCAAAAAAAACAATTACAATCCTCACAATTGTTGCTATCATAATTTCTCTTGCAATCTACATTTCTATAACTGCTCTTGCAATTTGAATACCTAAATATAGGTAAAACATGTGTTATTCCTCAAGACAACAAAGATATATAGAATATCCTCAAAATGACAACCATCACTAAACATAGATAAAACCTATTTTATTCCTTTAAGAAAATTAGAAATTTTCTTTTAAAGATTAAAAACTATTTTCTTTCTTAAAAAATAAGATATAATTTATTTATTTATTTTTGTTTTATTGGTGAATTGTTATCACAATCGTAATGGTTTCGAACCCTTAGATATTCTCTTGATACCCACAAACTATGAAAATGTAAATGCCCATACCTGAGATGCCATAACCAACTTGAATCCTCATAAGCCATATTTGCCAAACTTTTGTTATGTTCACCAAACCTCAAGGGGAACATCCTATTTCTTGTCATAGGAACAACAGTGATCACCCTATTATTCTTATTCTTATCATAGATAGTACAAGTCTTATTCTCAAAGACTACTTTATAATTTTTCTCACATAGCTGCCCAACACTTAACAAATTGTGCTTCAATTGTGGAGTATAATAAATATCATGAATACTCTTTATACCTTCTTTTGTTTGGACCTCCACAGCTCCTTTGGTAGCAACCTCCAATGATTTATCATCACCAAGCTGGATCTTGGATTTGAAACTTCCATCCTTTGTTGAAAACAATTTCTTATTTCCTGTCATATGGTTAGAGCATCCAGAATCTAGGTACCAAACATCTTTACTAATATTTTCACCCTTGGCATAAGATAAAAATAAGTGATCAGGAGGATTCTCACTACTTTCTTGAGCATAGTTAGCACTTTTACCTTCTTTCAATCTGCATTCTCTTTCAAAGTGGCCATACCTATTACAATGGTAACATTGAACATTTTTCTTATCAAATATGCCTCTACCTCTTCCTCTGAAACCACCACTTCCTTTTGAGCCACCTCTTCCTCTACCTCTTGAAGAATTTTGGCTTTGCCCTTTACCTTGGCCTTGATTGATTTTGGCACTACTACTGCTTGCATCTTCATTTTTTGTGATTAGCAATTTAGAGGAAAATGCTTTCTCTACACCTTCAAAAGAATCTTTCAATCTTTCTTCATGAGACATCAAGGATCCAACCAGTTGATCAAACTGTAGTTTTGTCAAATCCTTGCTTTCTTCTATGATTATTGCTACATGATTCCATCTGGGTGTCAAAGATCTCAACACCTTTTTTATCAAAACTTCATTGCTTACAATTTCTCCAAGTGTAGCCATTTTATTGACCACATCTTTGACTCTGACACAATAATCACTTATACTTTCAGCTTCTTGCATCTTCAAATTCTTGAACTCTTGCTTCAATGTCTGAAGCTTGACCACTTTAACTTGAACACTACCCTGGTAAGCTTCTTGTAGAGTCTTCCAGGCATCTTTGGCAGTTGTTGCTCCTGATATTCTTGGAAATAAGCTCTTATCAAGAGCTATCTGAATGTGAAACAAAGCTTGAGCATTCCTTTTCCTTGCTTCCTTTCTTGTTGTTCTTTCATTGCCTGTAAGGGCATTCCAATCAGTTGGCTCTTGATAACCTGATTGAATAATCTCCCACAAATCTTTTCTAATAAAAAAGGTCTGCATCTTAATGCACCAATAATCATAATCATTCCCATCAAATTCTAGAACGGGCATATGGTTAGAATTCGACATGATCAACTTTGGAAAAATTTCAACAATAAAACTTTAACCCAAAACAATTTTACCTGCTCTGATACCACTTGTAGAATTTTGAACCTGACCTATCCTCTATGAACCAACTGATTAGGAAACAATAACAACAAAAAGAAGAAAACACTAATATCTTTATTGAAGCTTAATTAAAAAATTACATAGAGGCTGTATATATAAAGAATTTGCAGTCTAGAAGAATAAATAATAACTACAGTTCTAAATATATTCCTAGCTTTGCATGGAAAGCTACTAAGGCTCTCAAACTAAAAAAAGAAAACTACTCCCTAAATTAAGAATACAATAAGTGCATGCACAACATGCTTTATTTACTAAAAACAAACTCATGCAAAAAGAAAAACTAAGAATAGTCCTAAGGATTCATGCATGCTGGAGTACATGCTTTATTTGCATGAATAAACAAAAAAAAACTATTAACTAAAAATAGCTTATGCATGGTGATGAATGGATAGCTTCATGTCCAAACTAGAGTTGCATTGAGCTGCATGCTAGAGCAGCATCACTTATCAACAAATCTCCTACTCCTTCCATTTTGCCCACGTGTTAGTTTTTTTATAGATAGTTTGTTTCTATTTGGCTTGATATCTCCAATGTCTATTTAGTTATAAAATATATTACTCCTAATAAATCAAATATATTAATAGAGATTTATATAATATGCTCAAACCTTACATTACAATGAATTAAACTCAACTTAAATTTTGAGAAAATTCCCTAAACAAAAGGAACATAAAGGTAGCTACAATTTTAATCTATGGTCTCCGAATATCTATAGTTCATAGTAAACTTATCAACATTAACAACTGTAAGCAATATTCAACAAATCTACAACAAATCTGTTATAATCTAGGTTGTGAGAGGATCAAAGTTATAATTTCTGCAACAAATCTACTAAAATTACACATAATTTAAGTATAAAATGTGAGAGAAAGAATAGAAAGAGGAAAAAAAAACATATCAGAGGTGCTTGTGAAGCATTCTAAGTGAAAAGACAGAATACTTCAGTTGGATCAAATGACCACCAAGATTTTATAACAAACTAAAGATATATACATTCCACGGTTTTTGTTAATTATAATTGTCAAGTATGCTAAGTTCTTTCAGGCACAGTTTACTAACATCTACATCCCATCAGAAAACATTGCAAGATGGTAGATACATGCATGGTAATTGAAAGGCAATATTACATATATGATTATAATTCATCAGAGCATGTCTAGCCCATTGACATAGACAATCAATTTTTTATATATAAGAATTGTTGCAATATCTTAAAAGTTGTGTTTTGCAATGGCAATTGGCCTTCTTTGACCATTCTTTTTCTTTCCTGTTGCATATATCTATAAAGTAACAGATCAGATAAATCCTAATTTTAAACCAATTAAACTGTCATGTACTCATAACAAATGGACATACATATATACATATAACACTAAAATGATTCTTCTTATTCACTATCTTTGTATTTTTCATTAGCTTTCGATCCACATTGTTACAGGCTCCTCCCATATTTCAGCCTGAAGGCTAATTAATTGCTAAAAGGTATTTGAATTTACAATCTTCTATTTATTTGGGCCATTGCTGGATTTTTTTTAAATAAATGTTTCTATCTTTTAAATAAAAAATTGATATCTGGTGTTATAATCTTCTAGCAATAGATTATAAAATCTTTGTTTTCATCAAGTTTAAATTGCAATAAATTATATTTTTTAATAAAAGTAATTACATTCTAATTCAATAGACCACTCAACTCCTAACCAGAATTCTTAGCAACTAAAAAAACTTTGAAGACATTATTTGGGTCTTTTGCA
This sequence comes from Cryptomeria japonica, assembly GCF_030272615.1. Classification (NCBI taxonomy): domain Eukaryota; kingdom Viridiplantae; phylum Streptophyta; class Pinopsida; order Cupressales; family Cupressaceae; genus Cryptomeria; species Cryptomeria japonica. The sequence continues at coordinate 829,200,915 of NC_081409.1, forward strand.
CTGTGGTCTTAAATTTTCTTTGCAATTTTGTCATGTATTTGTAAGAAAAACCAATTTGTTTTCCCTTACATTTCCTCTGATCTTTTATAATTTAGTTTTTCCAAGCATTGATAGCATCTAACAATCAAACTATGCTTTCAGGCTGGCGGCTGGCATTTTATTCACGTAAGTAGATATTTCAGTATAAGAGCTCTTTTTCCAGGTCAAGAGGGCTTTTGTAAGTATCTTGAGTTCAGTTCCAAACTTTCATACTATAATTTTCCATTCTTAATGATTATTCATTATTTACAATGCTAGAATAGTGGGAGAACTTGCAAGAAACCAAGCTGATTGGTTTCATAGGTAACTAGTTAAATACTATCAAAAATTCTATTGTATGTTTCATATGATGGTCTGATTTTCTGTAAAATTTTGAAATATTGTTAAAGCGTATATATAAGATTTAATTTGGTCAAAATATGTATAATTTCCTCGTATTGCCTTCATTAATTCTTCCTTTGGGTTAAACAATTTGTCTTCCTTTATATTTATCATGTCATCTAAACAGTCATCTATTAGGCAATTTGTGAATTTTTGTTGATATGTCAATCTTAAAGAACTTTGATACTCAGAAAGTAAAAACTTTGAAAAAAAGTTTAACTAAAATATGTAAAATGTTTCATTTGCTTTTTTGATTTATTTAATCAATTGTGAGTACTAAAAAGGAATAAAAAGGAAAGTTGTTAATTATAGTCAAAGGCAAAGGTTTATATAATAGATTTGAAAATATGTACATATTCCTCAAGCACTCTACATTTTGTTTTACCATTGCGCATCCAAAATTCAAAAGAAAAAGTATGTTTGAAACAAGTATTACTATAACTTTAAATTTGTAACCTGTAATCATGTTGCAAAATCAAATTTAATGGAAACAACGGTTTTGAAAACAAATATTATTGTAATTTGAAATTGATGTTTCATTCTATTCTTATACTTCTTAGTAATTATGAATACTGATATGTTACTATTAATTGCAAATAGCAGCAACATTTGACACAAGGAACAAGTCTAGCAAATTCTCAATCACCATATTAAAAGGTAGGTTTTTGCACACATTTTCTATTCCTTATAGTTAGCAGTCTATAGTTTCCATTCATGTTGCAAAATTAAATTTTAAGGAAAGAATTGTTTTGAAGACAAATATTACTATAATTTGAAATTGATGTTTTATTGCTTCTTGAATTTGAAGAATTACTATGATAAAATCTAGCATGTTAAATTCAAATATGCATTGATATTAAATCTAGTTAGGTAACAATAAAAAAAGAAGATTTCTTTCCTGACAATTATATTATAGTGATAGTGTCAATTTCGTTAACTAGGAGAAGACATCATAAGTAGGGAGAGTTCTCGTCAAATAAAATAAGAATTATACTATATGAAAAAATAGTTAGCGAACAATAAAAAACAAAGATCGGTTTGCTTACAATTATATCATACTCACAATATTGATTTTGTCAACTAGGAGAAGATATCACAAGGGAGACAGACTCCTAGTAACAAAGAAACAAAATTTGTAATTTCTAGCCACATATACATCATACTTGCAAGATCTCACTTACTATTGAGTAACACACCAATTGTGTATTTCTCTAGACAAACAAAAAACAGAAATTATTGACATAGACAACTACAAGATTACAAGCAAACCTCAAATTGTCATCATTGACAATGTACTACAAAAGGAAGGACTATATAGAATAAGTATATCTACATACAATATTGGAGATTTCTTATTTGACTCATTATCATATCTACTAAACCATCAATACAAATCAACGCAACTGCAAATCGGAACCATTGACTACTTCTTTAGTTGCCTTGCAAAAGGTTAAATAGAAGCAATCAACTCATATAACTATGAACTAAATCCTCAAACTCTATATGAATTACACAAAATACTAGATCTCAAGACATACATCCGAAGAATGCGACTGCCTGCAAAACCAACTACAACTGACCAAGAGATTAGATTATGGGGAGACATATTTTGTATACAATGGCTATCCAAGTGGTTAAATATACAAATATGTCTCTAGTCAATGTCCATAGGGAAAATGTACTACCATTCAAATCCATTACCAAATACAGAATTAAATTCCATCCTCTTCCATGATGCAAATTCTTTTACAAGACATTTTGAACCACTTTTAAGATTCAAAACACAAAATCTGCAATTCCAACAAAGCATAACACTGAGAGAAGTCAAAAAATATATCAAAACTAATACAAAGGAAAAACTAATCAAATGTACAAAAAGGAAAAGGTCAAAAAATAGTAACATAAGTAAAAAAATGAAAAGCCCAGAAAATATCAACACAACTACACCTGAAGAAGACAACGGACTAAAAAGCAACTCCCAACCAATATTTTCATTGCGCCAATTGAAGAAATTGATTAGAAGTACCAAAGAACATGAAACAATGGAACTAGTAGAACCACGAAAAGTGGAACATACAAAGATAATCTTGAATTCCGAAGATCAATAACAAATGCAAAACAACCATAGACCAATATGTACAAGTTCGAAAAAGAGGAGAACACTATCACCAATACAAATTTTCCAAAGTATAATCCTAGACACACCAAAACATGAATGTTCAATTTGCCAATTACTATGTTTCAACAAAGACGTTAAAATTTTCACAAAAAAACAAAAACATACATACAACAAACTACTCAAATCCAATAATGTTGTATTAACAAATTCAATTTGTCACATATGTCATATTGCATTAAAATAATCAGTTGTACCTAAGTATGCTACACCACATAATATCCAAACCAATAAACCATTGTAATATGTACAAATATGATCACAACTAGAAGAATGCCTTGTTTCACTCAGAATTGCATTTGCCCAAATTTGGGAACTAGGATACAAAACATTTCAAATGGGATTAACAGGTTCTATCATCAATGTTCTAGTTAACATGAACATTAAACAAAAAGCATTGCCAAAATCAGTTGGCAGTACATCAACAATTGTTATATCTCTAAAAAGAGGCTTGGAATATAAAAATGTATTTCAAAAACGAATGGTGCAACCAAATATGATTATGCAAGCTCTTGACCAGTTAACAAAAAACTACACTATTCAGAATGGAAAATGTTGAAATAAGCAATGACTGGAAATAAGCTCTACAAAGGAATAGTGAAAATGAAAACAATACTAAAATTAGTACAACTGAAATTGAGTCAGAAAGTGACTTAGAACAAGAAGATCCATCTGAAACTTTGATACATGGATTCACTGAATCTACATGTATACATAGAATGCAAGATAAAATCATAGAAATTGCACCTACACAAGACAATTACCCTATTGGAATCTTTAAAGACAAATATGCTGAGGAAATGAACTTTCCCACACTTTTCTTTAACAGTCCACATGATGATGACATTGTCAAAAGATTTAGCTACCAAAAAATTGCACAATGGGAATTGTCAAATTCACAAAGACATTTTTCATACCACACAACCAGCCTATTTTTCAAAACCATCAAAATACTTATACAATAATTATTGTATGCTACGTGGATTAGAATCTAGAAAGGTAAATTGAAAGGTAGAAAGCTACTAGCAAAAGAAGTCAAACATAAACCAAACCTAGAAAAATTTCTCAAATCAAATATTGGCTATGTTGACTTCAAAAGAATAAGAATATCACCAGACTACATACACCAACTAAAGAAAAATGTATTTGTAATGATATGCCAATTAGGACCACCAACTTTTTTCCTTACTTTCAATAGTGTTGAACAAAATTGGAATGCTTTAACAAGCACACTTCAAGAACTCCACAACATGCATCAACCAACATTACAACAAGAACAATCTTATAACGTAAATTAAAAAGATAAATTACAACTCATCAAAAGAGATCCAGTCACTCGTGTATGCTACTATAGACATAGAATAGATGTACTAAAAAAGATAATAAGTATAAATGACTCTTTCTTTGGAAATGTTTTGGACTACTTCTCTATAACTAAATTCCAAAATCGAGGCAATGAAGATGACCATTTTTTGATATGGGTAAAAGATGCACCAATTTATGGAAAACATAGCAATTCAAGTATTATAGAGTCTGTTGACAAGTATATTACTTATGCAACTAAACACCTAGAACCTAGCATAGCCATACTACAGAAGCACCATCATACAAAGAAATGTAGGAGATAAAAAAATGGATCTTGTAGATACAATTTTCCACTGCCACCAATATAGAAAACTACAATATTAGAACCACTAACAGCAAATAACCAAACCATAATCTCAATCACCAACAATATTTTTTCAAAGTTGCAAACAACAAACTATGACATATCATTCACCTTTCAAATGTTCTTGAATGAACAACGACATTATTGATGATGAGTACATAACTACTTTGAGGTCTACAATCCATAGACCCACTCTTTTCCTACAAAGGAAGTTATCACAAGCATGGAAAAATAGCTTTGGGAAAAAAATCCCACAACTTTGGAAAGCAAATATAGATGCGTGCAATTTGTGCTTAATGCATATGCTGCAGCAATGTACTATAGCTCATACATGGAAAAGGTTGATAAGTCAATGGCACAAGAATTCAAAAGAATATACAAAGAGGACCAACAAGACAATATTGATGCAATAAAAATGATAAGAAAAATTGGAAACACCTTGCTCAACCTACAACAAATGTCATCACAACAAGCTACTCACATTTTCTATCTTTCATTGAATTATAGCTCAAGAAAATGTATATTTATTGACACAAGATCTGACAACAACAACACATTTATATTGAAACCTGTCGAACTATTAAATAAGGAACCAAATGAGTCAGAAAATGCAATCTGTAACTCTTTAATTGACTACTACATAAAATGACCTCAATAAATTACACACATTTGTCTTGCAGAATTCATCTCAAAGTACAACAAAAAGGGCAATAAAATTGATGCAAAGACTAAACCAAATGTTATACGCTTTGTCAATTTCACCAAACATACTGATTTAGAGAAACATTGTAAAGAGCAATTACTACTCTTCGTGTCATTCACAATAAACGAGCATACATTGAAATAAAATTTCAATACATGGGAAGATGCCTATTTACATCATGAAAAAACAATTCAAAGCAATCGTGCAAAGTTCACGTACAATATAAATGCTACATGGGGTGACATTGAAAAATTTATTCATGAAATTAACTACAAAGATAATAACACTCATACCCAATCCTCCATAATTCAAACAAGTAAACAACATGAACAATATGTCATGCATAAAGATATCCAAACCATACATTACAACAAAATAAATAGCATAGCCCCCAATGCATTCAAAATTTCTCAACACCCACAAATTATGGACAACAATGACTACTACAAATTGAGGCAAATGTTAAACAAAGAACAACAAACAATTGTCAAGGACATCATAAAGAAAAAATTAAAAAACATCATAGCTCCATTACACTTGTTCTTGACAGGTGGAGCTAGAATTGGAAAGAAGTTTACTACAAAGGCCATTTACCAAGCCCTTCTTTGCATCTACAATAACTCAATCGACAATGACCGAGACAAACCAAAGGGCCTAATAACTACATTCCCAAGAAAAGAAGCATACAATATAGGTGGAACAACATTACATTCAATGTTTCACATACCTTTCAACAAGTTAGAATTTGTTCCACTTAACGTCAAAATGCCAGATGCAATGTCAAAGCATTACTATCAATTACATGTACTTTTAATAGATGAAATATCATTAGCAGCAAAGCAATGGACCTAAGCAAAAGGCCAGCAAAACAAGCTCAGTTGAAGCAAGAACATCCAAAGCAATAAAAAACACCAAAAAGGTAAGGGCATAGCTTAACTACTACTCAACAAATATTTATACCCAATTTCCAAGTATTAACAACATCTAATTTTATTTGCTGTAGATCAAAAATGAAAACTCCAAACTGTGTATTAATTGAAGATCTCAATGCAAGAAAAAATGAAAACATGTTTGAAGGTGATGTTCTTGTAGTCTATAAAGCGACACTAGACAAAGTGAACAACAAACGTGAGATTCAAAGGCAAAAATGACAATTACATTGAATGCATCCATTAATCTCGTCCAACAATATGAAAACAAGATTATTCTAGGATCAGGAATTTTTATAACAGGATTTCAAATTGCTGCAAAAATAGATTATGATTGTCGAGATTGCAATTGTATATTGATTTTAAAATAATCATCTATGGTGGAGACCAAACCAAGTATCTACCAGCAATATAACTTCATTCCAGGTACAACTATCAAACAATTGCTCACAAGCACAAACAAATATGCCACTGGAGCAATTGGTGCATTGGTTGTTGCAACAAAGAAAAGTTTCTCAATACATGATTGAAATCAAAGATGGCTTCACCGCCATGGACAAGGCAATGGTACAAAACTATCCTCATTCTTCCTTACATAATCTTCTTGATTTTTTAGTCTCCTTTCAACAAAACCAATTTTGTTACTGGTAAACAACTTCTATTACATCCAAATTTTGCACAACACTACTTAACAATTGAAGAGCAACTCAAAAGAAATGAAATCCCAACAATGTTGTTTAGAAACGTTGTTAAAAGGACAAATTTAAAAAACACACTTCAGACAGGTTTATCAACAATTATATGCAAATTGAATGATAAAAGAACAATCGAAAGACTCAATGCACTGGAACATACAACATTGAGGTAATTTTTTCCACACAATTCTACTCTTCAATTTATAAGAATTTGCATTCCTAGTACTAACAGTTAAACATATCTTGCAGGTTCATGGGATCTTAAAAGTAATAAATCATTTTTCCAATCCATTTCACGCATATTGCCCAAAATGCAACTATAACTTTGACGACTACAAAATTCTTGAAGAAGAAACTGTAGAATTTTGAACTGGCCTATCCTCTCTAAACCAGCTGATTAGCAAACAATAATAGCAAAAAGAATCAATTGCAAAAAGAAATCACAATTCAGAATAAAAAACAAAGTGCCTTGTTTTTTGGAATTGCACACACCAATTTCTTTATTGAAGCTTAATTAAAAAATTACATAGAGGCTGTATATATAAAGAATTTGTAGCCTAGAAGAATTAATAATAACTGCAGTTCTAAATATATTCCTAGCATTGCATAGAAAGCTACTAAGGCTCTCAAACTAAAAAAACAAACTACTCCTTTAATTAAGAATACAATAAGTGCATGCACAACATGCTTTATTTACTAAAAACAAATTCATGCAAAAAACAAAACTAAAAATAGTCCTAAGGATTAATGCATGTTGGAGTACATGCTTTATTTGCATGAATAAACAAAAAACTATTAACTAAATTAATCTAGCTGCATGCTAGAGTAGCATCAGTTATCAACATACTCCCCCTTGATGCTAAGAGGGCTCACAATATTATCTCATAGTGCTATAAACTGAGCTTTCAAAATCACTTTGGTGAATATATCTGCTAGCTGATCCTGGGTGTTAATGTGCCTCAATTTGACATCCTTCTTCTGCACCAAATCTTGTATGAAGTGATATTTCAAATCAAACTGCTTTGTTCTACTGTGATGAACCGGATTCTTAGCTAACTTGATGGCACTCACATTGTCACAATATATCACTGTAGGCTGAATTTGTTTTCTCCAATTTCTTCCAAAAATTTTTTGAGCCAAAGAGCTTGTGTACGTCCTGAGGTAATTGCAACATACTCTTCTTCTATAGATGAGAGGGCAACAATGCTTTGTTTTTTCGAGCTCCAAGTAATTAATCCAGAACCAAAAGAAAAACAATTTCCAGATGTAGATCTAGGGTCATCCATACTACCTCCCCAATCTGAATCACTAAAGCCTACAAGATTGAACTTTTTAGAAGAGTAGTAATGAATACCAAAACTTAAATTCCCTTTCACATACCTCAAAATCCTCTTGGCTGCCTTCATATGTATTTCAGATGGATTTGTCATATACCTTGAAACAAGTGAAACTAAATAGGCAATATCAGGCCTCATGTGGATTAGAAACATCAAGCTCCCCACAATACTTCTGTAAGTTGTCTCATCAACTAAATCAGCACAATCATCTCTACATAACAAAACTCCATGAGCACTTGGAGTGGAGGCAGGGTTACAATTAGTCATATTCAATTTCTTTAGCATATCTTGTGCATACTTTGTTTGACAAATGAAAATCTCATCCTTACTTTGATAAACCTCCATTCCTAGAAAATATTTCATTAGACCAAGATCTTTCATCTCAAATTCTTTCATCATAGTAGCTTTGAATTCATCTTTCATCTTAGAACTACTACCCATATACAAAAGATCATCAACATACAAACTTATGATGAGAATATCAATACCTTCTTGTTTGTAGTAAAGGGTACGATCACTCTTACTTCTCTGGAAGCCATTCTCCTGAAAGTATCCATCAATCCTGGCATACCACGCTCTTGGTGCTTTCTTGAGGCCATACAAAGCCTTCTTCAACTTGTAGACATAATTATCTTTTCCTTCCACTTCAAAACCTTGTGACTGCTCCACATATACTTCCTCTTCTAAGCAGCTATTGAAGAAGGCACTTTTCACGTCCATATGATGTATGCTCCACTTCTTCTGAGTTGCTAATGAAATCAGCATTCTTATGGTCTCTTGTCTTGCTACTAGTGCAAATTTCTCTTCATAATCAATTCCATACTTTTGTGTGAAGCCTTTAGCAACTAATCTCGCTTTGTGTCTTTCAACACTCCCATCACTGTTAAACTTGGTCTTGTAGACCCATTTGGTGCCAATCCTTTTTTTGTCATGTGGAAGTTCTATTAACTCCCAAGTGTCATTCCTGTGAATGGAATTCATCTCTTCTTCCATGGCTTTCACCCAAACCTCATTATTACATGCATCTTCAAAACATGATGGTTCAAAATCAGCCTTGGCTAATAAAGCAAAATTCACTGTCTCACCTATTGGGTTTTCTTCATGTACTTGATTTCCACTCCTCTGGTAGATATCACTCAATTTCCTTACCTTCCTTGTAGACTTTGGAGAAGAAGTTGGACTTGAACTTGGTACTAAAGAACTTGATGAAGGGTTGCTTGGTGGAGTTAAACCACTGGATACAGAAACATTAGTTGGCTGCTCATGATAAATATCAACAATTATATCATCATTCAAAATAGGTTTTGGCTTCTCAACATGGTCTTTTTGATGAACATAAACTCCCCCTTCATCAAATATCACATCTCTTGAGACAATAAGCTTGTTAGTGAGGGGATTATACAATCTATAAGCCTTTCTTTTCTCACTATACCCAATAAAAATACATGACTCACTCTTTGCATCTAACTTCTGTCTATTCTGATCAGGTACATGCACATAAGCCAAACAACCAAAAACTTTGAAATGATTAACATTAGGCATTTTTCCATACCAAGCTTCATAAGGAGTCATCTTTTCTAGTGCACTGGTGGGGCTACGGTTAAGAATGTACATAGTTGTAGCAACTGCATCTCCCCAATAAGAATTGCTCAATCCCTTGGTTTGTAACATGCACCTTGCCATTTCAACCACAGTACGATTCTTCCTTTCAGCTACTCCATTTTGTTGAGGTGTGTATGTAGCAGTAAGTTGCCTTTTGATGCCATTAAAATTACAATAATTTTGGAAAGCCTTTGAGCAAAACTCTCCTCCATGATCAGTCCTTAAACATTTGATCTTGCACCCTTTCTCATTTTCCACAAGGGCTTTAAATTTCTTGAATGTATCCAAGGCTTCATCTTTGGCCTTCAAAAAATATACCCAACAATTTCATGAGTAATCATCAATAAAAGTGATGAAATATGATGACTTGCCCAAACTCTTAGTCTACATAGGACCACATATATCCAAATGAACAAGCTGAAGTAGGTGATGAGCCCTCCATGCATTGCCCTTTGGAAACTTTTCTCTTGCATGCTTTCCTTTAGTACAACCTTCACAAACCTCCTTGTGTTCCTCAACCTTGGGCAAACCAGAAACTAATGCATGCGACGTTAGAAACTTCAAACTATGAAAATTTAAATTCCCATACCTGAGATGCCATAACCAACTTGAATACTCATAAGCCATATTTGCCAAACTATTATTATGTTCATTAAACCTCAAGGGGAACGTCCTATTTCTTGTCATAGGAATAGTAGTGATCACCCTATTACCCTTATTCTTATCATAGATAGTATAATTCTTATTCTCAAAGATTACTTTATAATGTTTCTCACATAGCTGCCCAACACTTAACAAATTGTGCTTCAATTGTGGAGTAAAGTAAATATCATGAATACTCTTTATACCTTCTTTTGTTTGGACCTCCATAGATCCTTTAGTAGCAACCTCCAATGATTTATCATCACCAAGCTTGATCTTGGATTTGAAACTTCCATCCTTTGATGAGAACAACTTCTCATTCCCTGTCATATATGGTTAGAGCATCTAGAATCTAGTTACAAAACATCTTTTCTAGTATTTTCACCCTTTGCATAAGATAAAAATAAGTGATTAGGAGGATTCTCACTACTTTCTTGAGCATAGTTATCACTTTTACCTTCTTTCAATCTGCATTCTCTTTCAAAGTGGCCATACCTATTACAATGGTAACATTGAACATTTCTCTTATCAAATATGCCTCTACCTCTTCCTCTAAAACCACCACTTCCCCTTGAGCCACATCTTCCTCTACCTCTTGAAAATTTTTGGCTTTGTCCTTTACCTTGGCCTTGATTGATTTTGGCACTACTGCTGCTTGCATCTTCATTTTTTGTGATTAGCAATCTAGAGGAAAATGCTTTCTCTACACCTTCTAAAGAATCTTTCAATCTTTCTTCATGAGACATCAGGGATCCAACCAGTTGATCAAACTATAGTTTTGTCAAATCCTTGCTTTCTTCTATGATTATTGCTACATGATTCCATCTGGGTGTCAAAGATCTCAACACCTTTTTTATCAAAACTTCATTGCTTACAATTTCCCCAAGTGTAGCCATTTTATTGACCACATCTTTGACTCTAACACAGTAATCACTTATACTTTCAACTTCTTGCATCTTCAAATTTTCAAATTCTCACTTCAATGTCTGAAGCTTGACCACTTTAACTTGATCACTACCCTGGTAAGCTTCTTGTAGAGTCTTCTAGGCATCTTTGGTAGTTGTTGCTCCTGATATTCTTGGAAATAAGCTCTTATCAAGAGCTATCTGAATGTGAAACAAAGCTTCAGCATTCTTTTTCCTTGCTTCCTTTCTTGCTATTCTGTCATTTTCTATAAGGGCATTCCAATCAGTTGGCTCTTCATAACCTGATTCAATAATCTCCCACAAATCTTTTCCAATAAAAAAGCTCAACATCTTAATGCACCAATAATCATAATCATTCCCATCAAATACTGGAATGGGCATATGGTTAGAATTCGACATGATTTAACTTTGGAAAAATTCCAACAATAAAACTTTAACCCAAAACAATTTTACCTGCTCTGAGACCACTTGTAGAATTTTGAACTAGCCTATCCTCTCTAAACCAGCTGATTAGCAAACAATAATAGCAAAAAGAATCAATTGCAAAAAGAAATCACAATTCAGAATAAAAAACAAAGTGCCTTGTTTTTTGGAATTGCACACACCAATTTCTTTATTGAAGCTTAATTAAAAAATTACAGAGGCTGTATATATAAAGAATTTGTAGCCTAGAAGAATTAATAACAACTGCAGTTCTAAATATATTCCTAGCATTGCATGGAAAGCTACTAAGGCTCTCAAACTAAAAAAATAGAAACTACCCATTGCACAATATGTGATGAAGATATTAGTTACAAATACTCTCTCCATCTCAGTGCAACTATCACACCTGACAGCAAAGAAAATATCCATTGTTCTATTGGACAACTGATAATCCAGTAGCTTCTACCTACTCTTGAAAACATGACCTATGAAGACTACATCAAAGACAAATCAAGAATAATATTTATGCTAAGAGACTTTACAATCTTAGGTTGCTTTAGATTGAACCAAAACAATACCATCACTGAAGCCAGAAGCATTGATGAATAGCCAACAACTGCTACAAAATGGTAAATACAATACTTTTACACCTCTTCTAGTTCATACATTTCTATATATTATGACATTCAATACAATACTGATTCTGTTACAACAATGCAAATACAAAATTTGTAGGGACATCATCATCCAAAGGAAAAGAACAATGCACTCTACTCGCTATTGTCATATCATCCTCAAATTTTTGTTTCTAAAATTATAATCTATACTAGTTTTATATAGAAAAACAATCAAAACTCACATCTTTTTTCTCAATGAAAGAACCATATATACTTAATTACTTTTAAGTCACTAATCATCTTGGTCAACTATTATGTTTTAAATCATGCTACTGTCAATACCTCTATATGTCTTTTGTACTTATGTTTTATCAAAACTAAATCATTTCAGATTTGCTATATCTATAGTTGTCAATGTTCAACACTTCACATTACTTGGCACACGATAAGCACCTTATAGTTCACATTATTAGGCATTTTGGTTGTTTTCTCAAGCTCTTATGGCAATTCATACTTCATGAAGTTTTGCTTTGCCATAAATACTAGCTAAGCTATGTGGACAAATATTTATGTTATTTATAATCTTTGATCACTATTTAAATTCCTATAGTTTCATTATTTATACATTTTTTCATAACTTCAAGATTCTTTATCCATAAATAATAATATTCAAAATAACAATCAATAGTTATTTCTTTTTACATTGTACAAAAGACATTTGAACACAACTCTCATGTTTCATTATACTTCTTAACCAATTTTATACATGTAATCATCTCAAAAATCTTACCATGTTATACATTTTATAGAAGTCTATATCCATGCATCTTTTTCATTGCATACTACAATTACATATCATAAATTACTATGTCTTCTCCTTTTACAATTATTCTGACCTGCATTGACTACCCCCAATATGATTTGTGTTTGCAAGTACACAATAAATAAATTATTCAACTAAATAAACCCCTTGAAACAATCCATGGTGTTTCAATTGTTATCAAAAGAAATTGTATTTCTTCATACTGCCCTCTTAATCTGTTTGAACAACAAAGCAGCATTTTGAGTTTAAGAAATTGTGAGCAATATATATAGATTTGTGTGCTCTATTTAATTAGTTTCCCTACAGGAAATAGTAGCAGACATTACTTCTTTTAGCAAGGAACTAATGTTCCTAATCTTGCAATTTCTGGATAAAGAGAAGTTCAAGGAAACTGTACACAAGTGAGTTTACAAACATAAAAGATAACCACCTTTCTTATAATAGTTTTCCTTTTATTTGTATCACCTCTGATCAATTGGTTTGCATATCTAAAACCCAGGAATGTGTAAAGAATATAGTTCCCATGATTGATGCTTGAGCATCCAACCAAATTGATTTTTTTGAACCATTGTTCGTCTCACAAAATCTAGATATTGACAACGAATTGGTGGATTCGTCTGCTCAAGAAATTTTTATCTCTCAGGTAAGCACAATGCTAGAGGAAAAATTAATGGCATATCAGGAAAAATAAAGTAAAGATAATAATTCTTGCAGACTCTGTAGCAAGAAAATACAAGTAAAATTTGATAGCTTAATTCTTTTATAATTTTCTTCAACGTGCTTTGACACAGTTCTTTTTAAATATTTCTTATAGGCTTGTGCATCGAAACATATAATTACAACATCACAGCTTCAAGTTGCAGAATTGCGACACTCACTCGAAGCTTCAAGGTCTGTTCTTATAACCAAGATCCATGTACAGGCAAATTCAGACACAAGAGTACAAGCTATTTTTTCTTCTTATACTCATTGGAAACATACTAGCAGGTGCACATGTTCTCAAATTCTTTTTCTTGGTTATCTGCAAATATAATTAATTGTTAAATATAATCTAATATCTATAGTTTACTTATATTATAGCTTATCTAATAATAGTTTACTAAATCTTTGATATCATGGTTCATGTTGCATCTTTCCCAAGCTTAATATAGTTCTAAAGTTGATTCAAGTTATGCATCATAAATTGAACAAAGATTGGAGTAATGCAAAAACTCTAGATGAGGTGAACTGATATACCCCGCTAAAAAGTTTTTGAGAATAGCCTTAATTGTTTTTTTGTATAATTTTGGATATTTTGCAAGAGCCCATGTTCATTTGATTCTTGATTCTTCATGTAATTGATGTAATATTGCTAGTCCTATTAACAAATGTGCTTATGTATTGTAGTAACTAGTAAGTACTAATTCTGCAAATGGTTTTCCAAAGCAATAATAAGACTAACATTATGATTATGTAATCATTGTTTAATCTATTTCTTTCACTTCTCTTGGGTTTTATCTTTCTTAGTACTTTTAGAAATATAAATTATTTGACGATTTGTTTGTTGTTGTAGAGTCCATAGTCAGCCCATAGTGTTCAAGATCAATATGTGAATTTTCCAACGCCAATGTGACCTTCAGGCATAGGGGTAGTGCAAACACCATACCCAAAGGTATAATTTCTTTGTTGTGGGATGGTATCCTGTGATATAGCCTCTCAACCAGATTATTTAACAAGACAAACAAATTTCACAATTTGTCATGGGATTCAAATTTACCTGACTTTTCATCATAAGGGATTTTGTATTCATTATTTAAAAGCTCTTCAAGGATTTTAGGTAATCACACAACACTTTGTATGGTTAAAGTAGATTTAGATTCCTAGAAAATTACGTGAATTGCAACTTTTACCTATTGTGTAAATTATATCTTTGCAAAAGTATTGTATTCAAGAAGTTGATCCAGCTCTATGTAAATTCAGATCTCTTATTTAGGTTCCCATGAGTATTACGGATTAGCACCTTGGACATTTGATTTTTAGCTATCTATTTTTGGTTTCTTTGATATATTTGGCAATTTTACCTATTTGATTCAGTGATAGATCATAGTAGATTCATAGTGATACCTTTGACATATACTTATTTATGAATACTAATTGCAGCAATTCCAACTATGTTTCAGACCAAATCATATATATAAGTGACCAAACACATAAAGGCACCTTTTTGTGGAGACAAATTGTAGCACAAAAGAATAAAAAGTAAGTTTTCTTAAATAATATGGTTCTATACACATCGTCAATTTTTTTAAATCTTCATAGGCAAATACATATCTTCCTAACATTTTTTGGCATTGTAAAGTGGAAAATTGGACCCAAGTGACTCCCCACCTAGGAGAGAGAAAGGAAGTCAATAGGATGATTTTCACTTGGAAGATACTTTACATTCAAAAGAGGGGCTTGAATCCACTAGATCCAAATCCAAAGAAAATAAGGATGTGAATGTGATTTGCCCTCTTTTGTAAATAGATATGTTGACTTGTTGACTATGTAGAAAAGAGAGATAAAATGGATGAAATGAGGAGCTACCGGTTTGGGATTGCACTATAACATCAGATTTGAGATATTTAGACTAATACGGATTTGCCCTGCAAATTTGGAGAAAATTCATCGGGACAGTGTTGAAAGTGCACACGGTCCTCCAAAAAATCCGCGTGCCGAAAAGGGTTTTTTTGCCTCTGTAAATCAAGTCCAAACCTAAAATTACAGCTGGGCACCTGCAAACTACATGCTTGCAAATGAATGTTGTAATGTTCCTTCAATGGATGAATGAAGAAGACACATGAAGAACTTGATAGATTCTTGAAGACTTGAATGCTTGATGCTTGAGTATGTCTTATGTATCTCGCCTATCGTATATTTCATTTATATCGAATGAGGTAATTGAATCACCTTTTATACATGCCTAAGAGGATTCATTTTCATCCATCGAAGGCCAACAAAGAAAGATTTAAATCCTCAAAGAGGAAATCATATTTAAGGGCTAGATAGACCCATCTTAGGGCCACCCTAACAGGGAGGACAGGGGTGCCATACCCCTATCCTAGGGGGACAAAGGTGCCACACCCTTGTCCTACCCTATCTTGGGGCCTAGACAGGGTCTTGAGGCAGCATAAGGGTCACAATAGGAAGAGACTCATGATGAAAGTGCAAAAAGATGTCTCAGTCAAGTAGAGAGATGCAGTCACATAGGTGAGGACCTAAAATGTGGTTGAAATTGTGGGAGTTGCAATTTTATGATGCTACATTTTGCCCCCACTTTAGTAGGAGTATGGCTTACGCCAATATTGACGGTAAAGTAGAAGAAAGAGAGGGAGATGAAGATGAGAGACACAGAGCAATATCACAAGGAGTATAAGACATCACTAATCTTGAGGGAAAAAAGCCCCTAATCTTAGGATCTTAACTCACTCAAACATATGCAAGAGCACACAAAATCAAAAAGGAACAAGACAAACAAAACAAGACAAAGCACAAAAGACACATGACAAAGACAAAACACACAAGAACACACATCAACTAGCCAAAGAGACCTCGATACAAATGTCTCAAACAACTAATTGAAACACAAAGACCAATGCCATCACATCAACACCAGTAATCACATAAAAGAGAAAAGATAACATCATCCATGAACCGTCAATAGTGAAACTATGGGTTCATGAGAAGAAAGATGAACAAGAGGACACCATGGACATCTCACCCCTAGAATTAGGTGATCCACGAAGAAAAAGGACATGGAAAACTATCCCCTAGTCTTTCTAGGTGATCCATGTAAGGGAGGAAGGTGAAAACGCTGTTAGTTCCACCCAACCTCATGCGCATGTGTGCTAGTGAGGTTCAAAATACCTCATAGGAGTCTATGCCCGAGTATGCTACAACCCGTATAAGATGTATAATACAAATGTTAGGAAAGGCTTGACCTCTCTCTCTAAGAGACCGTGCTCTGGTTCCAAGAATAATCACCCTACATAAGAGAAAAGAAGTGGTGACATCTCACTTTAAGAGGTTGTGCTCTCGTTTTGAGAATGACCCACTGTTCAAGGGAAAAGCGTCAACATCTTGCTCTATGAGGCTACCCTCTGGTTCTAAGAATGTCCCATTGCACAAGGGAAAAGCGGTGACATCTCACTCTGAGAGGGTACCCTCTAGTTCCGAGAATGTCCCATTGTACAAGGGAAAAGTGGTGACATCTCGCTCTAAGAGGCTACCCTTTGGTTCCGAGAATGTCCCACTGTACAAAGGAAAAGCGGTGACATCTCAATCTAAGAGGCTACCCTTTGGTTCTAAGAATGTCCCACTGTATAAGGGAAACAATGCACAAGAGAAATATAATACAAAAAGAGCAGTGTGGGTGCCCCCCCTTAAGATGTCAACATTGTTCAATGTTGATATCTTAAGGAAAGTAGAACAAGGATACCTTACTTTGACACAAAGAAGATATCCATCATGCAAAAATTCCATACATCCAAGCAAGAGAGGGTATATTATTCAAGCAAGGACAAGATAGTTGAAAAGAGATATCTTGCTACATGTGTAAAGGAGATCCTTGGAAGAGAATAGATCTTTGTTCAAAAGACATCTAGCCCCCAAGAGGAGTTGTCTTAGACAAATATAACATCCTCTAGAATGAAGCAGTGAATAGAACAAGAATTCAAGCCTTCATCCTATTGCTAGGTGAAAGGGATTCTTGGCAAAGGATGACTCACTTTTATCCCAATGGGGATGGTTAAATTTATTATAAATGTACATTACCAAGTGTAAAAGAGATTGTAGTCAAGGACTTACACCTCTTTTATAGGAAAGACCCCTTGAGAAAGCAATAAAAATTTCACACAAGGAATGACATCAAGTAATAAAACTCAAACCATCCACAACATAGGAAAGAGTGGATCCTTTAAAAGAGAGAGAGAAATATCATTGCCCCCCAAGTGTAGGAACAATGAGAAGAGCTTACACAATCTTCTAGAGAGAGATTAAACATAAGGAAATGCACAATGAACTTACATGAACATATGCAAGAAAAGATTAGTATATGCAAAATAAACATCTCAAGAAGTGGTAATATTCTAAGAGAGGAAAGAAAGAGCATCACATATTTCCCCAAGAGGGATTAGTCATAAGAACATACCATTGTAAGAAATGATAATCACATATGAAAAATGTAGCCTCTAAAGGAAATAATGATATAGAAAGAAAGAGAAAGGAGTGAAATCCTTGTCCCCCAAGTGAGAAGAACAAGGAGAAACATTACACATCTTCTAATGGTGATTATTTTCAAGTGATATGCCTTCCTAGTGGAGCAAACCCTCTCAAGGAAGGATCATGTACTTCACAGGAGATCATTCCATGCTAGGGGTATATCATACTTGTAAATAATCGAAACCATAGAAGAGGTAAGTTTTCAATAGAATGAGGGCAAGAGAAAAAGTGTATTACTTGTTAAAGATGCTCCTCTTCAAACAAAGATGAAAAACCAAAGAATAATTATATGCTCATATAATAATAAATCTGTGCAAGAAAGGAGATCTAATAATGAATAAAGCACAAAGATAAATTAATGGGAAGAAGAAGGAAGAGTGGGCCTCATGTTGGTACTCCAAAGTATTTAAAATTGAAACAATACCACAAATGATAAAGAGCCCCCAATTAAGTTGGCTAGTTATGTCATAAGGTGAAGAGAAACATGAAAAGAAAAGAAGTGCTAAGGCACTATGTTCATATCAAGGAAGAAGGCTAGATCTATTGTAAGAGAAATTCGTGCATAATCATATTTTTTTTGAACAAATTTCTTAAATGCATGGAATTTCCCAAGAGAATGTGAATATGAATCACGAAAAATGCAATATTCCTCACCTTTCACTTGCTTAAGATTATTGTTTTTGGTTTTAGGAGGAAATCAAATAGTCTTATCATATTTCAATCTCCAATAGATTCTTAAAGCTAGTCTTTCAGGATGATAAATATGTTTTAATTCATTTTCTTGACATGGAGGAGAAAAAGTATTAGAAGAAGAAGGATTATTATCCACGATTCTAATTTTGCCGTTGTTTATGCCATCTTGAATATATTTTTGAAAATCAAGTCAATCTTCAGCATCGCGATCATGGGTTTGATGAAATGAGCAAAAAAGACATTTTTAAGAAGAATCATTCTTGTGGGCTCTTTTAATTTGTTGCCTTTGAAGATAGTTCTTAAAGTTTTCAAGCCTATGGATTTCATCCTTAGAGAGAGGAGCATCACCTCCTAGGCCTTCTGTAGTAGCTTGCGCAGGAGGGTTTATAGGGACATTAATTCCTCGCTCAAATTTCCCAATTCCTTGTCCTCTAAAACCATGCTTTTTTATTATATGAAACCCATGACTATAAGAATGTTGCAAATGGAAAGTTGGGGGGATAGAATCATGAATTTATTTTAAATCTAATTTGTAAGGGGGAATAAAAGGATTTGTAGATGAAGAAGGAATATCATGTGAAAGGATAATATTATTTCCTTTGTCATTCCTATCCTTTTTGGGAGATTTGGGATGAACATCTTCATCATCTAAAGGTTCATCTTTACTAATTTCTATGTGAGGGGAAAGATCATGAATGAAATGCATAACATCATCCTCTCTATATATATTTTGATGTTGAAGATAGGTCCTAGGAGAATAAGGAGGGTCTAAAGATGTAAGAATGTTAATATTTTGATTTTGCCCGCCTTGCTCAAGGGTATGTGTATGAGAAGAAGATGGGCCAATATTACTTTCCAATGATTGCTTTTTTTAAAAAGGATCATTGGTTGATATAATAGCTCTCATCTTATTCACACAATACTAGAGAGTTTTTTAGTGGCGAATCTTCGCCAATTGGCAAATTCCGCATTTTTTTTTTTGAAGAAATGGCAAATAGTCTGGGGCAACATAGTGGTCAAATTGCCTAGAATTTTGGGGTTAATAGTATACTGTATTTTGGCTTCACCATTGACCACACACCATTCGATGTGCATGCCCGTAATATTCTCCTAGAATCACTCGGACGTGGGTATTAGATCACATTTGTTATTCACCAAAAATAGTAAAATGACCACGTACCCAGGACCTAATTCATCAATGGTAAATTAAATGTTCATTGCACGCATCAGCCAAATTCTCCAATATCAATTAAAACATTATAAGCATTCGAGGACCCATTTCGTCCTACTTAAATCAAGATGCATTTTGAAACACCCACGCAATTCGCTGAAAATGCAATCATGGATTGATATAAATACACTCTTTCTTATAATTTGTTTGTATCTGATTAATAAATTTAGGATCTCTCGATTCACATTCCACAATTTGAGTTGGAACGTCAAAGTTCATTGTAGGGCGGAGGGCCAAAGTTAAAATCCTGCAACACAGGCCCAAGCATTCCTGATTCCTCATTCGGAGAATTGAGAAGGCATAAAGGTAAGTAATCATTTCTTCATACTTGATAGTATTATTTTTAACTTTTAATTCATAGTGAGAGGTCAAGACTCAATATGTCACAGTCAGACATGGGTGAGACTCCTCAGGGTGGTGAAGGGATTGAGATGTCAGACAAGGGTGAGACTGAGACTCCTCAAGGTGGTGAAGGGATTGGGAGGCCATCAAAACACCCAAAACTTAAACTTAAAGATACTACCATAAAGTCTTTCTTTGGAATTGGCAAAGTTTCCAGTCCATCAACTTCTGCAGTTGTAGAAGCCATTCACAGTAGCTCACCACCACCACAAGGTGGGGTTTTCATTGATTTAAATGCATCAAATGAGGATGAAAATATCGACACAGTAGAAGATGTTCTAAGGGATACACACAATGAGATAATTCACTCAGATGCAAATGCTAGTACTGAAGATGATGTTGGTAGGAAGAAAAGAAAAAGGAAAGTAAAACTAGGGCGAGAGTGGGAGATGACAAGGAGTTTTAAGATTGATTGGGTAGAAAAGTACCCATTCATTGAACCAGTCCCAAAAAATGATGAACAACCAATAGAATGCAGGTGTAAGATTTGTAGTTGGAAAACTAAAAGAGAGAAGAAGATGTAGCTAAAGCTTGACACCATAGAAAATCATAGTGGAAAGGTTTATGAAAAATGGATCATAGACAGATAGGAAACACTAGTAGTAAGATGGAAATCAAAGGAAGAATGTCTTCATGTTAAGTATGTTGCAGAATATGAAGAGAACAACCACAAAATGACACTAATTGCTAATAGTCGATTTATAAATACAATCAAGACTGGGCTTGAACATGCAGCGAAAGATGCAAACCTTTCAAAGACTGTTCAGATGAGTGTTATTTTTCATATTCTGTTGAGAGGGCATCCTATGAAAGATTTCCTAGAATATAATAATTTATTATCTTTTTTGAATGTTCCTCACTATCCTATGTCACAATGGTCAATAAACGCTGGATCGGAAATGGAAAACTGTCTTGTTGAGGTGGAAAAGAAAAATTTACAAGAGAGTGTAAAAGAGTCAAATTTCATTTCATTATCCATAGATGAAGTTACTATGGTAGATAACACTGCTTGGGTTTGTATACATGTGTATACCGTAAAGGAACATGTCTGCCGAGCTCATCTACTCTATGTTCATAAAATGAGGGGCAATTCAACAACAAAAACTTTATATTTGGAACTTAAGAAAGATTTGAATGAAATTGCTGGTAGGGATGACTTGACAATTGCCAACAAGTTCGTGTGTGTTGGAGTTGATGGAGCTGCAGTAATGCAAGGTCAAAGGACCGATCTTTGCGCAAGATTACAAACTAGTATTGCACCATACATGCTTGGCATTCACTGCATGGCCCATCAAATGAATTTAGCATATATAATTGTAATCAATTTTCCTACAGTGTCAAAAGTTGAAGATTTGGTCCATGAGCTCCACTCATACTTCTGCCAAAGTCCTAAACATTTTGCAGAATTTTAGATTTTTGGTGAGGAAGTAATAGTAGGAAACAAGATTCTCCGGGATGTTGAGACCAGATGGATCTCCTTGCATTGACCAGCAGAACGAGTTCTAACAAAATATCAATCCTTGATCGAACTTATGTATGAGCAATGCCTCACAGTAGACAAAGCTCCTGATCTCTTACATAAGTTAAGTGATATAGAGACTCTGTTAACTTTAGGTAGTCTTCTCCCCATGCTGGATTCAATGAACAAACTTGTTAAGAAAGCCCAAGACAAAACAATGTATATCAATGAGTATAGCACTCTACATAAAATGACATGCTTGAGCCTGGATGGTCTATATTCATATCTAACAGGACAAATAATTACAGATTTGAATTATGCTGAAATTTTTTTGCATTTCAATACAAAAAATGAGTTATGTGTCTTTGTAAGAGGATTTCAGATACCAATGCACCAATCTAAGAAGGGCAAGCGAGGCAAAGCACTACTAGTTAAAAAGGAAGATTTTGACAGGATTGTTAAATCTGTTAGTGATAATTTGAAGTCTATTGCATATGAACTTTCAACTGAGATTCGTGAAAGATTCCCTCGAGAAGAAATACTTGAAGCCATGGGTTGTGTGTATCCTCAATTTTGGCATTTAATTGGAGATAATCCAAATGATGCAAAGGTGTTTCATAAAAAAATAGAGGAATTGATATTGACATTTTCAAAAGATGCATATTGCAATGGATAGCCGATAGAGGGAATTTTAAATTTAGGTCATCTTAAAAAACAATATAAACACTTTGCATTGACTATGAAACAACAGTTGATTGACTTGGAGAACCCATTTGAGCTTGGATCAATCACAAGACTTTGGAAAATGATAGATCAAAGCGAAGTATTGTGTATTGCAATGCCAAAATATTTACATCAAAACTTGCTAATTTATGTCAAACAATGATATTGGGGTCGGTGGAAGATGAGAGAGTTTTCAGTGCATTAGGGCTTTTGAAATCAAAGATCAAAAACAAATTAGACAAAAATTTGGAAACTTGCTTGAGGTTGTTTGTAACTCAGTATAATGTTAGAGATTTTCCATATGATAGGGCACTAGGAATTTGGAATTCTATGCATGAAAGACGAGGGTTGTGCAACACTTTAAAAGCTAGTGGTGCTGCTGCTAGTGCTAGTGCTGAGACAAATGATGGAGCATAGACTCAGAGTCGACATGAAGATGAAGAAATTATTGAATACCTGACTCAGAATGAAGATGAACCTATTAGTACTAGTTAGTTTCCAGATCTTGAGTCCATTTGGAATTAGAAGCCTTAGACTGAGTCACTTAAGTGAATTAGCAGTCAGTTTATAGGCATTTATAATTATACTACAGTTCTTGAGTCATATCACAATTTCAATTTACAATACTATAGTTGTCATTGATGATTTTTGATATTGTATTCCTTGAATTTGTCAATCAGAATGGATACTTATTTCATATTTTTAATTGTGAATTTGAATTATTAGTAAACAATTAGAATTTATTTTCTGAATTATTAGTAAACAATTGAATTATTAGTAAATTGGTTCCACATTATGTTGAACATGAAATGCAACAATTTGTGTCACAAGATCCATAAAATTATTCATATTGCATAACTGTTAGAACCTTTCTACTATTCTACATTAAATGTTTAACATGATGTTCATGGCGATTAAGGTATTGTGCTTGTTTTTTGTCTTAGTTGGCTAGTAAACTGAAGTTGTTGTGTGTTGAAATCTGAGTTGTCCTCTCTTTATTTGTTCATGTCAATGTCAAGTGTGGTCAAATGGTTGGTCAGACAATTAGACATGTTTAATGTTTCATCTCTAACTCGCAAATAAAATTCATGTTTAACAATTTAAGTGGTGAGTTAGCGAGTGTTGGTTTGGGTTTAAATCGTGAGGTCTCTAGTTTTTTGGGTGCTAACATTTTTTGTTAGCAAGCTAGAGATTGTTAATGAAATTGCTTTGGTCGTGAGGTCTCGAACTGGTTTGATGCCATGCATTATAGCCGCAAGAGTTAGCGAGTAAGTCATTAACATAAAACATCAATTTTTGTTGGTACTCCCTAGGTTGCTGCAGTCAAGAGATAAATAGTTTTGATATTTTATGGTTATCGCTAGCTTGCAGGTTCTTTATCATCAAGTCAATTTAAGTCACGAGCTTGCAAGTACTAGGAGATTTTAGTTGTCTCTACCTTGCAAGATGTTTTGCACTTGACCATTTTATGTTGCGAGGTTGCGATTGGGTTTGATTTTATGTTATCGCAAGGTCGTGCGGCGTTCGCATTTAATTCATTTTAATTTGCGATCATGCGATGTGGTTGTTATCGCAGCTTAGTTGGTTTCGTCACTTGCTCACAGGTTTTGAAGTTGTTTAGCATTTTATGTTGTGATCTGGCGACAGGTAAGTTTTGGTCATATTTTGTGGTCATCACATGCTCGCGAGTTTGTAAGTCTTAAGTCAAAAAGTGTTGCAAGCATGCGATGGCATTTAAGTGTCTTGTTGTCATGGGATCGCAAGGGTTTAAGTCAAATTAAGTTTCAAGTTGTGAGTTTGAAATGAAATAAGTTATTTTTTTAGATTTGCAGTGGTCGCCAGCTCGCAGGTAAAGAAAGAATATTACAAATATTGTTGCAAGGTTGCGACTGAAGGGCTTGATGAAGATCAACAGCTATTGGTCACTCATGAGATTCTTTGAGGATTCATAAAAGGGGTTGCGAGCTTGCAGTTAAGAAGATGTGGTAACATTGTTGCTAACTTGTCGGTTACTTTCCAAATTGTTATAACCAATTCCGAGTGTGCGATTAAAGATGGGGATTGACATGTGGACTTGTTTGCCGAGTTCTGTAAAAGTTTTGAATGGAAATTGCAATCAAATAGAAGGGCATGAATTCAAATTTTGCTCGAGTACTTCAGCTTTGAATTAATGCCACAGTAGCTATTTCATGCAAGTGTGGCAATTAATGAGACTTGAGAGAAGTGACGGCGCCCAAATACCATAAATTGCATAATCGAGCCGAGATTTTGTATAATTGCATTAATGCATTCTATCTTCGAGGTAATCTAGTGAATTGATCTCTACAACAACATTGGAGAATTCAGAGTGTTGGGTGTGGGAAAATTTTAGAAAATTGCTTAAGTTTTTCTCTTGCAGCTAAAATGACCAAGGCGATGAGTGGAACTGGATCCCAAGGCCACTGAGGAAAAGAAGGATAAGAAATACAAAGAAGAATTTGTAGATTTGCTGCAAGGAACTTCCGTTGCTTTGAATACAAATGATTTGACATGGAAAGATTTATGGAGCCAATGCAAAAACCCGACCATGCTTCATATGACTGGTTCTGCTCTGTTTCATTATTTCTGGAAAAATAGGGTTTGTTACAAGCTAGGGTTGTCGTTGCACCAAAAGATCAACCTCTTAATGCCCGATACAATCACTAGACTTGTAGAATCCATAGGAGGCTGTTAAACCATGTCATGAATCCCCACAAGGGATGCTAGTCCACTGCCAACAATCCCCCTTCCAGCGTCACTCATCGTGGCCTGCATGATTCGAACCTATGACCAGGCTCTAATAACACTTGTTACAAGCTAAGGTTACCGTTACACCAAAAGATCGCCCTCAATGCTCGATAAAACCACTAGACTTATAGAATCCACAGGAGGCTATTAAACCATGTCACGAATCCCCACGAGGGATGCTGGCCCACTGCCAATAGAGTTAAGGGTATCCTGATGTCAAACCCTTGGGATTTAAATATGGAAAAGTTAATTGTGCTAGATGTGTATGTTGATGTGGATTTGATCAAAGAGTTGGCCAAACGCTATTGCCTAATATCTAGGGTAATCAAAAGAAAAAACTAGTTTGCTCTAGTTTCAATTAACAGAGCTAGCTTTGTTGAAGCTTTCCAGATTACTTGTGCTGCATGTACAAATATAGATTTGGAGAGGATTATAGAGGATTATGACAAATAAAAAGTTGTTATCAAGAAGCATGCAATGCCCAGATTAATGCCTAGGGTGAATAGGAAACCGGTTATAATTCTAGATAGTATCGAACCACCATTTGACATCACACCTTTCCGCCATTATACGCATTGTACAATCTATGGATTATGCAGAGTGTTGGATTTTGATGGAGATTCAACAGTGTTAGCTGAATTACTGATGATGGATATGGACATTCAACACCCCGATGTTAACAAAGATTATGATTATGTGGGCTATGTGGTTGAACACATTCATAATACTCTAGTTGAAATTCAGAGTGGTGCACCCAACCCTACATTCAAGCATTATTCATTGCTGATAAATTTAATCTTTTTCTACAATGTTGAGTTCATGGATAAAGAATTGGAGCTTTTCAAAGAAGAATTAGGTGTCTTAATGCCAATACAAAGATGGACCTAGGTTTGGGACAGTAGTTTTCCCCATTCTTCTTTCCTTTTCTTTGAAAATTGGATTGTTTTGCCAATTATGGAAATGCTAGAAATAAATAGGGAATGATTGTCAATTAATGTTAGGAGAGTTTTGAGACCTTACTAGTATGTTCGAAACTCGTCTATTTCACATAATTGGGGGGACTTTTTCTCTTTTGATAACTGTACGGTGAACAGAATCTATGGATGTCCTCAGCCTCCCCATATTTTACCAAAATTTGTTCCAATTAGGATTGCTTTTATGGAGTTCATTTGGCAATTGACCCTAGTTGAAAAAGAATACCTTGGCAAACATAGGAAGGGTTCTCTTCTTCCTAGGCTTTGGGTTGTGTCTGATTTTACCATTGGTAGGAGTTCCTTTGATGAAGTAAACAATTTCCTTAAACAGTATAGGTTGGTTAATGTTGTGTCTAGATTTTGTGATCCTGAACAATTTATTAAATGTGCATTGCAAAAAATGACACCTTGGGGGACAATAAAGGACCATGAACCATTGGATGATGAAGATGTGGTTATAAATTTGCTAAGAAAAGAAGAAGTACAAGAAAGGAGAAGAAAATGGAAAAATTTGATGAGATTTGAAGCATAATTGAAGGTTGTTGACCCTAGTTTCTCAGGTTTTTGCCCTGATAACCCATACCTAGAGAGGATTAACAGAATGTTGATTTTATATGAAACTCTCATGGAACAAATGCCTCAAATTCCAAAAGTGGTTGCTCAGCAGCAAGACGCCCAAGATGGACATTCTTCATATGGAAAGAGGCCACTTAGTGTGTCTCCTAATGATGTAGAGAGTGGAGACGAAGTTCAATCTACTCGAGTGCCACCTGCAAAGAAAGAAAAACCCAAAGAGGTCAGTACAATTGTCAGGAGAGACCCTGCTAGAGCAATTGTTACAGAACAAGGACACTACTTTCATCAAATAAGGACACATCTCAGAGAAGGAGGGTAGAATGAAGAACAGGGAGAAATAAACAAAGCCCTTGCTCAAGGCTTTGATGAGCATGTGATGTTGTCAAATGAGTTCATGAAAGATGATGACTTTATTAAGTCAGATGAATTTAAAATTTTTTTGACAAGGTTGAAACAAAATCAATTAAGACAAAATTTGATCATAGAGGAAGGAAATGTAGAAAAGAAAGAGGAGATCATCAAGGCACTGCAACAATATGATTTTGATAGGGAGCAAATATCTGTAGAATAGGCAAGACAATTGATTAAGAGTACTGGTATGATTATGATGCCTGACTAGGATATCCAATCTATTTTTATTATTGATCAGATTAGGAAGCAAGAGGACCTAATGTTTAAAACTGAATTTGAAATTGGAGATGTAAGAAGAGGATCAAGATTTAATCCTAAGTCAAAGACACTTGCTGCTTGGTCTTTGGCCCCTTCCACTCAAAAGCCTCACCTAAATATCCAAGTAGAAAAGAAAGCTAACAGAATGATCTGGAATTTGCAGAACACAACTAACACAGAGATTGCCTCATTTTTTACTCAAGTTTCTTTCATGGTTTTATCAAAACAGATGATTTGTCAAGAAGATACACAAAAACATATAGCCAATTGATTGTATTATCTAAAAAATATGAAGAGACAATAATGAAGAATGGCACTCTGGAGGAAGAGTTATTGGAGTTGAAAGAAAAAATTACAAATGAGCCCCCTCCAATATAGATTACAGAACAAGTACAAGAAATACCAACTGATGTGACAACAAAAATGGAGGAATACACAGAGAAAATTGAAAATCCTAAAATGAACAAAATGTCAAGGCTATCTCTATTGCGTTAGAAATTCTAAAACATAGGATTAATGTCTTGAAAGGAAAATTGATGGTAGTGCATGATTTGCACATTTCTTTGAAAGAGGCAAGTAAAACATCCTCTGAGGTTGTCACTTTTCTTGGACCTTTGTTTAATGTTGGTTAGGAAGAAGCAGATTAATGGATAAGCTAGATACTACAATGATGTATAGTGATGAGTCCCCTCCCAAGATCAATGGCACTAAAGACATGGTGGAGGTAATCAATGTAGCTTATGCATTTTTCATAGGGAAGGATGTGCTTATAAATGAAAAATTGCAAACATTTGGGGACGGTTATACTAAATTAGTGCCTTCAATTTATGGTAGTAATGGAGATTTGAAATCAGTTTCTGATTGGACCAGTGAATTTGATTTGATTCTAGAGGAAGAAGAAATAATCAAGCATATAGATGAACAGGTTGATGTTGATTTTCTTAACGATATGCTTGATTCACTATTCAAGGTTGAGGTTGACCATGCAAATTTTATTGTTAAGGCCAGGGCAGTTAAAGATGCCAGATGGATAGATTCAGTTGCAAAGTTGGAAGAGGTAAAGGCATTTAGTTGACCAACAGACAAAGAGGTGGACAGGTGGCAAGCCATGCTAAAGCAAAAGAAGAAATGTCAGGTTGCTACCCAAGATTCCTCATAGTAATTCTAAGCTTGTTGAATCCTCATCTTATAAAAGGATTCCAAGATTAATTTGAGAGGGATGGCCATTTTTTCTTTTTGATCAGTAGAGAGGGATGGCCAGTTGGCCACTTTTATTGATTTTGAAAACTGTGATATAGTTATAATAGTTCAACTGTTCAAGAATTTGATAAGTGCATAGCTGAATCACATTTTGAATTTACTTTCTGATATCATTATGAATATAATATCAATATCATTTTCTATTTGAGATCTTCACATAATTGTCTTTGTGCTAAATTTATGTTTTCACTATGAATTGAATGGTCAAGGGTTTTTCATTTTACGTATGAATTTGGGTTATGTATGTAATGGCATATTCATTCCTATTTATCTATAAATGAATCTTATTGAAGTTTATTATCAGGCTGTCTTTCAATTGTAAGTGACTATATGCCCTAGGATAAGGCATTGGTCTGTTGTCTTGATGTTGACTTGGTGAAGTGACCTTCCTATTATAATAGTTGATTCATTTTGGGTGAATATGTTTTCTTGTTTGCCTTTGATTATGAAATTGTGATTTTTCTATAACATCTATCATGGAATTGGATCCTCAAAAGACATTCCCTTTAATTGAGTTGCATGCATGTTTTACTAATTATGTTGTATTCCTATCTATTGTGGTGTTTGATACTTTCATTCTTAATACTCTTATGATTTTATATGCTATGGATGTTTATGTAATATATATGGAGGTTTTCTATGACTATCAGGTACATGCTTTCCCTCCTCCATAAAGTTGTCATTTAGTCATACCTATAATCTACCCACCAATTACAATTAGGTGAATCCTTAATATGATTCCAGACTAATAGAAATTTTGCATTCCTTGGCATAATAGGAAGAATTAAATGAAAAATTACATACACCATAACAATGAAACAAATGAAAAAAGTTAAAATTCATGATTCTGATCATTTGAAAGAGATAGAATTATACACCGGAGAGAAATAGATCATAATTTAATTTCTATTGAATAAAATTACTACTTTTGTCGACCGTCACAAAATAAATTTATATATAACTCCTTCAAGAACCTACACAAAGCTTGACACTAAATGCTTTTCATTTTCTCTGTAAATGACTATACAACTTGCTCCCTTCACCTAGAGTCTAGAATCACTACTGGAACCAAAAAAGGAACCCCAGTGACTATACAACTTATAAAACCACTTGAGCCATGCCATTATCACCCTGATACCTTCAGATGGAATGTGAGATGTTACATTTTGTCCAACAGGTCATTTCCAAATAGAAGAGGAAGCCTTCATGCCTAGGAACAGAGAAAATGGAAAGAGGAGCTCGAGCTTTGATGCCCATGACCAGGGAAAGTGGAAAGAGGAGCTTTAAGGTAAATGTAATATGTTGGGGAGGGGTTGCAGCTTCCATGTCGTCACAAAGATGATTGGCTGCCACTCCCCACCCAAACAAATCCTTCTTTCATTCCTCTACGGGCTCCTTCTTCAAACCCCCTTCCATCCTATGGCAGAGTAGAAGCAGAGGATGTGTCATGCTTGGCTTTTCCTTATAAGAAAAGGCTTTCACACCCCCTCTGACAATCCTTCTCACTTTCACAACCCCTCTGACAATAAACAAACTCACGTAGGAGAAAACAAAAAAACACCCATCTGGTATCATAGAGCACACAACAACTCCGTGCACGATCCTGCTCAAACATCATCTTCCTTCCTGAGGAAAAAACCACTCTAAGAAAATGAAAAAGGTTTCTTTTCTCTTCTACCAATAAAGTCACCACTCCATTGTATTTATAACATTTTAGCACTTCATTTGGTGATACTCATTCACATGAAAAATCATCATTTTGGTGTTTTTCAACATGACTGTAGACTCTAGAATTCATGCCTATCAAATCCACTGCATCCTTCTAAGGCTCATCTATTGTGAATGATTTTGTTCTGATTTTATTCCTCCTTGATTGGACAAATTCTGCTTTAGAATCCCTAACAATAAGCAACCTAAGCTCTGATTTCTTAGAGAAATCCATGATCTCCCATCTCTAACTCCGAAGCTATCCAATCCTTTTATGCCTCTGAAACCATTGTCCTCGCTTGTCTAATCAACCTCGACTCAGGAGAAACCTTCAAACTAGTCCCTCAGGAATGAGTCAGCATCCAAGCCTTAAAAATTCCTCGTCCATATTGTAGATGTATAAAAATGACCACATTCCTAAATGAATATTTAATGTTCATTTTATTCATTTCTCTATTTAGTTAAATCTAATTTAATTAAATTATCCACATTCCTCTATTTGATTAAAAAAATTATTCAATTTATTTATTTAAATTCACTTAAGCATTTCACATCATTTAATTGAATAAATCATTTTATTTAATTAAATACCTTCTCTCTACTTTTAATTAAATTTGCATTTAATTAAATAGTTCACCCCAAATAAATAAATCTAATTTATTTAATCCTCCACTTGCAACCATAATTGAAATAAAACAATTTATTTTAATTAAATTCTATTATCCCTCACCCACTTGCATTTTCCTACATCTCCCTCTTGCCTCCTAAACCCCCTTTCTAAATTCTTCTAGAACCTATCTAGTCCTAATCAATTAGCCTAAACCGTTTAACTATCCTCTTTCCCTAAATTTGAGGAGGTCACTTCTCAAATTTGGAGTAAAGTCTTCCAAAGGCATTAAATCCTTTATGCCTTCAACAAGCTAACTTGTTGAATACCCCCAAATTTGGAAGGACTCTTACAAATTTGTCCCCAAGTTTGTAATATCCAAGCTTTTATTACAAATTTGTCTCAATACACATGCTAGATTTTGAAATTGTAAAGTTGTTGATCAACTATTTTATTGATGTCAACCATTTACTTAGGATCTAGTTTGAGGTATAATTTTGTCTGATGGCATTTATAGTGATGTGAGAATTGCCTTCAAGGTGAATATTTTCAACTCCTATCTCCTTGCCCAACTCTAAAGCCCTTAGAGTTGCCCTAAATTCTGCCATATTATTTGTGGAAACACTAATTATTTTAGATCATTCTACTAACATAACTCCCTCTTCACTTTGAGCTACACAACCAATACCACTTGAGCCTAGATTTCCCTTAGAGGTACCATAGAAGTTTATTTTAATCCACCCAAGTTTAGGTGGCACCCAAACTAATTTTTGTTGAGTTTCAACGAAGTTATTTGAATCACCCCCAAGCAAAGGTGGGATAATTAGATCCTTTGATAGCTTGACCATTTTCCCATCCCAATTAGTGTAATAATTGCCTTTTAATGTTTTATTTTTTGCTACTGAATTTTCCAATTCCTCAATAAGTGCCTCCATCTTTATTATCAAGCAATCCCTAGGCATGGATTGATCTTTGAAAATTATTCAATTGCACTCCTTCCAGAGTTCCCATATAGATGAGAGGATTATTTACCATAGGTTACTAAACATCCCTTTTTCTTTTCATTTAGGGCACATACCAAACCAATCACTTAATTTGAGTGGGAAAGGGAATTGTAGATTGAGAATTGTGGTGAAGTGTTTCCAACAACCTTCTACACAAGGACATGAGAGTGAGATATGACCAACATATTCATCTTTACATTTGTAGAGTGGACATCTTCCAGGGCCAAGGATACCCAACTTGATAAACCTAACCTGTGTCAGAATTTTATTTTTATTATTTACTTGTATTATATTTGGCTTAGTTTATTTGTTTATTTAATGTCTAGTTATAATTGAAATGTCATATGCAAGAGTACAAAAATGAGATTATTATGCACTACCTAATTTTTGCATGCATATTCTCTTTCTCTTATTTTTTACTGGCCTTACTAGGTCCCCTTTGTTTATATTTTCTTCTAATATTATCAATGTCAACACCTAAAATTGTTTTATAATTAAATACATATTTATAATATATTTAATTATTTTATCCTAATGTCTTCTATTGATTAAAAAATAGTTTTACCCATTTAATTAATTATTATCCTTTTCTATTATTAATTAATTAATTAAATATTTTCTATCCCTTTCCTCTATTTAGTAAATAAATACTTCTATTTAATTAATTAATCCACTTACCTCTTTCCTTTTTTAATCCTATCCCTCTAGCTTATTCACATGTACCATAATCTAAATTTGTAGGCATGTGACAAGTGTTAATTGCCCCTTAGCTACTCTTATCCACATGTGATGCAGGAGCATCCTTGTTTAACAACAATCTTGCAGATCAACTAGAAACATTTATTTTCTATTTTGTTTGCAGTTTCAGTTTTCCTTTCTATGTGTCCCGATTTTGGCTCATTGGATCCTGTGGAGTTGGATTCTACTTGAAGATATGATTATCTTTCTTTCTTTCAAACCACATATCTTTTGGATCACTTTCTGACAAGATATCTATACCAGTTTCCATTACAGTTTCTTGTTACCGGTTGTTCCTTTGCTACCAGTTGCCTAATACCTATTTTGGTGATCTACTGGAACCCATTTCAAAGCTTGCAGAGCCTTGGGTGTTGATCTCGATGTTTCTTGGCATGTGGTCATCCTTCTACATTTTATCCTTTGGATTTTATGGTGGAATCTCTTGGTAGAGGCTGACCTGGTTCATTTTGCATGTTAGGTCTTGTTCTTCGGGTTTTGACGTTGGATACAATGGATCACTGAGAAGGAGGTGAATCAGTGATTTAAACAATTTTTACTTAATCAATGCTATATCGGTTCAATATGAAATACACAAGATGCAGAATGGTTACCAAAGCAATGTAAACAATGTGTGTAGGACAAATAACCAAAGGATTAATACATCACACAAATGAAGATGCAACACATAACACTAGATATACGAGAAAAACCCAATGTGGGAAAGACCTTAGTGAAAATAGTTGCTAGAGATCTTGTGCTCCAATCCAAACTCACAATGAAAACATCTGATTACAAATTTTAGGGCACCAACCCAAGGAGCACCAACCCTTGATTAATGAGCACCAACTCAAAGGAGCACCAATCCATGCACAATTTATAGGTTACAACCTAAGGAGCTACAACCACTGCACTAAGCACCAACTCAGTGAAAACAATATTAAAACTTAGATCTACCAATGAGATCCTTACTGCAAATAAAATTTTGCAACATTTTAAAGCCTTGCAGTATCGGTCTCTATCTTACCAGTCTATATCAACTCAACACACACTACAACTTATCCTTCTTGATGGTTCTAACTCTGCTTAATCTTATCTCCCTTTATTCTTTTGAATTCAAATCGCACTTGGTAACTCTCTATTAGGTACTACTTCTTCCAATTTTTCACCTTTGCATTCTATGCTCATTCTATTGGTTTGTTCCTTACACTGGTTTACCCTACTTCTCCTTATTGGTTCAATCTTCACTCATAAACACTTCAAGAATTTTTCTCTTTTTGCTTATGGACAATAATCTCACTCTCTTCTTTTCCCTTTTTCAACAACACCTCTATCTATCTTAGGTCACCATATTTAAAGTCAATATTTACTGCCAAAAACCAATTCAAATAGAGGGTGGCTAAGGTTTCCTTCTTTTGACCAAATCTACATCGAATCTGATCAGGTTTGCCTTGGATTACACACCTGCATTGGAGGAATAATCCATCACATGTTTTCGATCTATCCAAAATATATTTACCAAAAATAGCAAACCCGGTCATGATTTCCAACCTTGAAATTTGTTGACTCATTTATGACCCAGTTATTTCCTTCTCGAGGTCCTCTTGCAATATAATTTCCTTGCTTTGATCTAGGCACCAAAAACTCCTTGATCTTTCTCTATCATTCATTTTTCCTTGAGCCGTATCAATTTATTATCGACCCATGATTTTTAGGTGTTTCATTTAATGTCGACTAATTGCTCCAACAACCAAGTTGACGGAAACTTCACTAACCTCTGCATGCTCGCCACCTCAACTTCATGTGGCATCACATCAACATATACTCATCTTATCGACACAAGGTTGGTTTAAACCTAATCATTCATCAAACTCATACCGGTACAAGCCCTTACTAGTGAGACCTTCTCCTACTGCTAATCGGTAGTGTACACTACACTAATAGAACAACATCACCTCCGGTGGTTTGTGATCTCTTTGTCACTCTGCCTCTTTATCACAATCATTATCACAAGCAAACATCCAGCCTTTAAACCGGTTACAACTCGTCATACCAAGACACAACTTCATATCATCTCTTACCGATGATGTCACTGACAGTCTTAATACGTACTTGTCTTCCACCATACCAGTTGACATTAATGACAAATCAATGCCAACAATCTCCCCCTTTGGCATTGATGTCAATATTATCTTTTTCACTTTCCCAATTTCTCTCCCCTTTTGACAACAATGGCAAAGGGAACCTTAGTTTGACACCAATAATCTCTTCCTTGGCTACATCTAGTTAGAACACAATCTCCCCCTATTTCCATTCTTTATGATTGAAGAGTCTAAAGAGAGTAACAAAGATTGACTCCCCCTGAATCATACATCCTCCTATGCATTTAAGTGTTGCTGGATGGTGGGACAACTCCCATCTTTTGTGTTAAGTACTCAAATGAACCTAAAGGAAGTGGCTTGGTGAATATGTCAACAATATTCTCACCAGTTGGAACATATTCAACTATGACCTCTTTGTCTTCTACCTTCTCCCTCAAGAAGTGATACTTGATTGCAATGTGTTTTGTTCTTGAGTGCATGACTGGATTCTTGGAGATGTTGATTGCACTTGAGTTTTCACATTTAATTAGAATAGGATCCGGTATCTCCACCTATATATCTTTCAATGTCTAGTTCATCCATAGCACTTATGAGCAACATGTAGCAGCAACTATATATTCGGCCTTAGCAGTGGATAATGACACTGAGTCTTGCTTCTTGTTGTGCCATGATACTAACTGATCTCCCAAGTAGAAAGCACCTCCACTTGTAC